>NC_058420.1:1466810-1535562 GCF_002201575.2 Neomonachus schauinslandi
ATTATTATTATTATTATTATTATTATTATTATTATTATTATTATTATACTAGTATTTTCCTATTGAGTTGCATGTGTTTCTTGTATATTTTGGTATTAGCCCCTGTGGATATTTAGTTTGCAAATGATACATCCCATTCCATAGGTTTCCTTCTCATTCTATTGATAATTTCCTTTGTGATGCATAAACTGTATTTTTACATACTTTTTGGACTGGGCTTTTAGTGTCATACCCATGATTACTGCCAAACCAATGTCAGGAGCTTTTCTCCTATATGTTCTTCTAGAAGATTTAGTTTCAGTTGTTATGAATTTTCCATTTTGACTTAATTTGGTGAATGATATGACGGAGACTGAACTTCATTCTTCTGTATGTAGTTATTCAGTATTTCCAATACAATTTATTATGGAGACTATCCTTTCCCCCAGTGAATACTCCTGACTCTGTTGTCAGATATTAGTTGACCATATGTGAAAGTGTTTAATTCTGAGTTCTCCAGTCTGTTCCTTAGGTCTGCTTGTTTGTTTTATATGCTAGTACCATATACCGTATTGATTACTATTATTTTCTTTCCATTTTTTATATTTTTTTATAGAATTCCAGACAGTTCACATACAGTGTAATATTAGTTTCAGGATGATGGGTTACTTCTGTTTTTAACTTTTTGAGGAATCTCCATACTGTTTTCCAAAGTGGCTCTACCATTCCCACCAACAGGGCACGAGGGATACCCTTCCTCCCCATCCTTGCCAACACCTCCTGTTTCTTGTGGTGTTAATTTTCACCATTCTGACAGGTGTGAGGTGATATCTCATTGTAATTTTGATTTGCATCCCTGATTATGAGTGATGTTGAGCATCTTTAATGTGTCTGTTGGCCATCTTTATGTTTTCTTTGGAATAATGTCTATTCATTTTTTACCACTTTTTAACTGGGTTATATTTTTTGGGAATGTTGAGTTTGATAAGTTCTATATAGATACTGGATAGTAACCCTTTATCGGATATGTCATTGGCAAATACCTTCTCCCATTCCTTAGGTTGCCTTTGAGTTCTGCCAATTATTCCCTTCTCTGTGCAGAAGTTTTTCTCTTGATGAAGTTCCAATTGTTTATTTTTGCTTTTTCGCCCTTGCCTCAGGAGGCATATTTAGAAAAAAATTGTTGCTTTGGCTGAAGTCAGAGACATTACCGCCTGTGCTCTCTTCTAGGATTTTTATGTTTTCAGGTCTCAAATTTGCATCTTTTATCAATTTTGTGTTTATTTTGTGTGTGGTGAAAGAAGGTGGTCCACTTTCATTCTTTTGTGTGAATTTTCAACATCATTTATTAAAGCGGCTATCATTTTCCTGCTGGGTGTCCTTTTTACCTTTCTCAAAGATTCATTAACCATAGATAATTGTGGGTTCATTTCTGTGATTTCTATTCTGTTCCAGGTATCTATATGTCTATATTGGTGCCAGTACCATACTGGTATGATTACTCCTGCTCTTAATATAACCTGAAGTCCAGAATTATGATGCATCCAACTTTGTTGTGCTTTTGTTTTGTTTTCAAGATTGCTTTGACCCTTGGAGTCCTTGTGTTCCCGTATGAATTTTAGGATCAGTTGTTCTAATTCAGTGAAAAATGCTGTTTATATATTGAAAGGGACGGCAGTACATGCACAGATTGCTTTCGGTAATATGGATATTTGGACAATATTTGTTATCTGGTAGATGAGTATGGAATACCTTTCCACTTCTTTGTGTTAACTGCAATTTCTTTCTTCAGTGTTTTATAATTTTCAGAGTACAGGTCTTTCAACTCTGTTTATGTTCATTTCTAGGTATCTTACTGGTTTTGGGAGCTTTGTAAATGGGAGTATTTCTTAATTTCACTTGCAGCTGCTTCATTGTCAGTGTATACGGATGCAACAGATGTCTGCACATTGATTTTGTATTCTGCAATCTTACTGAATTCCTTTACCAGTTCTCATAGTTATTTGGTTGAGTCTTTAGGGTTTTCTCTATATAGAGTCATGTCATCTGCAAATAGTGAAAGTTTGGGCTCTTCCTTGTTGATTTGGATGCCTTTTATTTCTTTTTGTTGTCTGATTGCTGTGGATAGGACATCCAGTACTATGTCGAATAATAGTGGTGAGAGTTAACATCCTCATACTGATCTTGACCAAAGGGGTCATGCTCTCCATTTTTCTGCATTGAATATAATGTTCCCTGAGGATTTTTCATAGATAGCCTTTGTTATTCTAAGGTATATTCCCTCTAAGCCAACTTTGTTGAGTGTTCATATCGTAGGTGGTTGTTGTACTTTGTCAAATGCTTTTTTCTTCATCTATTAAAATTATCATATTTTTATTATTAACATATAATGTATTATTTTTTTAGGGGTAGAGGTCTGTTATTCACCAGTCTTATGCAATTCACAGTCCTCACCACAACACTTACCCTCCCCAGTGCCCAACACCCAACCACCCATCCCTCCCATCCCCCTCCATTCCAGCAACTATCAGTTTATTTCCTGATTCAGAGTCTCTTATGGTTTGTCTCCCTCTCTGGTTTTTCTTGTTTCATTTTTCCCCTCTCTTCTCCTATAATTCTATGCGTTGTTTCTCAAATGTTTATTTATCATAGATCTTATTGATGTGATGTGTCACACTGATTGACTGGCAAATATTGAACTAACCTTGCACCCTAAGAACATGGCTCACTTGATCATTTTCAAATTGTTTTTAATGATTGTTTCATTCTCTTTGCTAGTATTTTGTTGAGAATTTTGTATCTTTGTGCATCAAAGATATTGGCTTGTAGTTTACTTTTTCAGTGGTGTCTTTATCTGGTTCTGGAATCAGGATATTCCTGAACTCTGGGAATGAATTTGGAAGTTTTCCTCTATTTTCTATTGTTTGGAATAGTTTGAGAAGATTAGGTATTAAGTCCTCTTTCAATGTCTGGTACACTTCCCTTGTCAGACCATCTGACCCTGGACTTTTGTTTGTTGGTTTCTTTTTTTGTTTTTAAGTACTGGTTCAATTTCTTTCCTAGTTATTGTTTTCTTCAACTTTTATATTTCTTACTGTTTAAATTTTTGTGGTTTACATGTTTCTAGGAATTTATCCGTTTCATCTAGGTTTCCAAATTGTTGCCACAGAGTTTTTCATAATGTTCTCTTATAGTTTTTTGTACCTCTGTGTGTTGGTTGTTATTTTTTCCCTCTCATGTGTGATTTTATTTATTTGGGTTCTTTCTCTTTTATTTTTGGTAAATCTTGCTAGGGGTTTTATCTTATTATTTTTTTCCAAAGAACCATCTCCGGTTTCAGTGATCTGTTCTACTGTTGTGTTGCTTGTTTTTGTTGTTGTTTCTATATCACTTATTTCTGCCTAATTTTTATTATTTCTCTTTTCCTGCTGGATTTAGGTTTCCTTTCTGGTGTAAAGTTAGGTTGTGTATTTGAAACTTTTCCTGCTTCTTGAGGGAGGCCTGTATCACTATATACTTCCCTCTTAGGACTGCACTTGCTGCATCCCAAAGGTTTGGGGCCGTCATGTTTCCATTTTCATTTGTGTCCATGTATTTTTTAAATTTCTTCTTTGTTTTCCTGGTTGACCATTCATTCCTTAGTAGGATGTTCTTTAACTTCTATATATCTGTGACATTTCCAATATTTTGTTTCTTCTGGTTGACTAAGTTTCATAGCATTGTGGTCTGAAAACAAGCATAGTATGACCTCCATCTTGTTATGCCGGTCAATATCTGATTTTTGACCCAATATGTGATCTATTCTGGAGAATGTTCTATGTGTACTTGCAAAGAATGTGGGTCGTGCTGCTTTCGGGTGAGCTGCTGTGAATATATTTGTTAAGTACCTCTGATCCAATGTGTCATTCAAAACCCTTGTTTCCTTTTGGATCTTCTGATTAAATGATCTGCCCATTGCTGTGAGAAGGGTGTTAAATTCCCCTATTATTTCTTTTATGTTTCTTTATGTTTGTTATTAACTGTTTTATGTACTTGGGTGCTTCCAAAGTTGGGGCATAACAAGTTCTGGATCTTCTTGTTGGATAGACCCCTTAATTCTGACATAGTTCCTGTCTTCATCTCTTGTTACACTCTTTGGTTTAAAGTCTAGTTTATCTGTTAAAGGTATTGCTACTCTGGCTTTCTTTTGACATCCATTTAATGACAAATTGTTCTCCATCCCCTCACTTTCAATCTGCAAGTGCCTTAGGTCTAAAATGAGTGTCTTCTAGGCAGCATAGAGATAGGTCTTGTTTCTTTATCCATTCTGACACTCTATGTCTTTTGATTGAAGCATTTAGTCCATTTATAGTCAGAGCAGTTACTGATAGATATGTATTTAGTTATCTTGTCATTGTTTCTGGAGATTTCCTCTATTCTTTTCTTGTCCTAATCACTTTTGGTTTCTCCTTTTCAAGCAAAGAGGGTCTTTTGATATTTCTTGTAGGTCTGGTTTATTGATCCTTAATTACTGTAGGTTTTGTAAGTCTGGGAAACTCTTGATGTTTCCTTCTATTCTGTAGAGAGTTTTTTTTTTAATATTTTATTTATTTATTTGAGAGAGAGAGAGAGAATGAGAGCGAGCACATGAGAGGGGGGAGGGTCAGAGGGAGAAGCAGACCCCCTGCCGAGCAGGGAGCCCGATGCAGGACTCGATCCAGGGACTCCAGGATCATGACCTGAGCCGAAGGCAGTCGCTTAACCAACTGAGCCACCCAGGCACCCCTCCTTCTATTCTGAATGACAGCTTTGCTGGATAGAGTATTCATGGCTATAGATTTTCCGATTCAGCACTTTGAATATATCCTGCCATTGTCTTCTAGCTTGCCACATTTCTGTTGAGAGATGGGTGGTTAAAGTATGGGTCTTCCCTTGTAAGTTAAGGACTTCTTTTGTCTTGCTGCTTTTAAGATATTTTCACTATTGCTAGATTTTGCAAATCTAATTACACTATATCCTGTGTTGGCCTGCTTCTGTTGATTTTGATGGGAGTTCTCTCGGCCTCCTGAATCTGGATGTCTGTTTCTCCCCCCAGATTAGGGACGTTTTCAGCTAGGATAGCCTCAAATAAATTTCTGCCCTCTTTTCTCTCTCTTCTATGCCTTGTACAATATGCATGTTGTTACATTTGATGGAGTCAGTGATTTCCCTAAGTCCATTCTCGTGTTCCATGATTTTCCCTTCTCTCTTTTGTTTAGCTTCATTATTTTCCATTATTGTTTCTTCTAGGTCACTAATTAGATCCTCAGTACTCTCATTGTGATTTTATTTCCTTGGGTAGGCTTCTTCTAGCCTACTGTTCATTGCAACCACTCTGTTTACCATATCTTCATCTCAGATTGTTTTTTAACACTGTTATCTCTGTAGTAAGGGTCTGCCTGATGATTTCTATTATTTTCTCAATCCCAGTGAGTATCCTCGCTGCTGCTTTAAATCCTCCATCATGCATGTTACTCTCATCTGTTTCACTTAGATTTCCTGACCATGACATTTTCTTGTTCTTTTATTGGGAATAAAATTGATTCCTCTGTCTTTGCATTTTGTCTCTCTGCCTTCTTCTCTGTATTAGAAAAGCCCATTATGTTTCCTGCTCCTGAGAGTAATGGCTTTATGAAGAAGAGGTCATGTTTACCCAGGGCCTGGTACTTCAGGGAGTCTCAGGTGTGTGTTGCAGGTACTCTGATGTTGTGTTATGGCTACTCTATGCTTCAGGCCAGTCATCCACAAAGGCTCTCCATGCCTGCAGTGGGTTGTGTTTGTTGTCTGGCCTGAATATGGTGAGTTTTAAGTTGTTGGGCCCTGGTCTGCCTGTGAAATGACACCAACTCACCAGAACTAAGGCCCTGCAGAACTCTATGGCCAGGAGACAAGATGTGCGCAGGGGTTTGTGCTAGTCTTCTAAGGGAGGGGCATGCTCTACTGGGGCTGAACAAGTTTGACTGAAAAAGTCAGTCCCAAAAGAGTGCAGGGGTTGTGACTTGGTATTTGCAAGTTAGGCAGACAATATCATCACTGCCTTGCTTATGGCAGGTAGCTCGGTATTTATGCTGCTGGTGGGAGAGCCAAATGTCTCTTTTGACTCCCTAGAGGCATCTCCATGAACACTGCCTATCAGGGATGCACTCTAAGAAGAGCAAATAATCCCTCATAGTGTCTCCAGGCATTGTCTCTGATCATTGTTTCCAGGCTGTCTGCACCTGGTTGTTTGCCTGTGTTCTCCCCAGGAGCAAGACAGTGCTCTATGGGCTTTATGTCAGTCAAGCCTGCTGACCTTAAAACTCCTGGCTTTAAGCCCCTCTGGTTGGAAGAACCCATGTAATTCAGTCCTTCTCATTTTCCCAGCCAATGGCTTTGGGGAAACATTATCCTTGGGTGTTCCCAGTGTGCTCCTCTCTCATGTGCCTTTCTCTTTGACCACAGCCCCCTCCCCTCTGAAGCACCACCATCTACTTCTTCCCTACACCACATCTCCATACTTCTCTCTTTAGTTATGGAGTTTATTTGGTACGCTTCAAGTCAGTGTCTACCATGTTTATGATGATTTGGTAATCTTCCATGTGTGTTCAGGGCTCAGGACAAGCCTGGGGTTCTCCTACTCCACCACCATCTTCCTCTCCTCTATATGTACAATGGAATCTTAGCCATAAACAAGAATGAAATCTTGCCTTTTGCAACAAGTAGGATGGAGCTAGAGAGTATAATGCTAAGTGAGATCTGTCAGTCACAGGAAGACAAATACCATATGATTGCACTCCTTTATGGAATTTAAGAAACAAATGAACAGATGAAGAACAAAAGAGACAAACAACAACAATTTAAAAAGCCCCAAAAAACAGACTCTTAAATATGAGAACAAACTTGTCATTGCTAGAAGGCAGATTAGTGTGTAGATGTGTGAATAAAGGATGATTAAGGGACAAGAGTTGCAGGAAATGTGGCTAAAAGTGAATCAAAGTGTAGAGTTTCCTATTCTCTTGAAGTTGCAGTTTTATCAAATAAAAAGAGACTTTGTATCTATAGAAATTTCTTTGTAAGTCTTATTGTTAGCCACAAAGTAAAACAAATTGTAGATAAACAAAAGACAGGAAGCAAGTAAGGAATACCACAAAAGGAAGTAAATCCCAAAAGAAAACACCAAACAGGGACAAAAGCACAAAAGAATCAAAGTCAGAAACCAACAAAATGGAACACTTACCTATCAATAATTAATTGAATCAGGACTAAGTTCTCCTATCAGTAGAAACAGAGTGACTGAATGGATTAAAAAAAAAAAAAGATAAAAACCAACAAAAAACAAAACAACAACAAGAAAACAGGATCCAACAATATGTTGCCCATAAGAGATTCACTTCAGCTTTAAAGATAAACATACCTTGAGTGAACGAATGGGAAAAGATATTTCATGCAAATGGTAACCAAATGAGAGCAGAAGTGGTTGTGCCTAAATCAGATAGATAGGCCATTGGTAGTCATACAGTATCAATTCATCAAGAAGATATAAGAATTGTAAATATATGTGCAGGCAACATTGGAGTACATAAATATTTGTGGCATATTAACAGAATTGAAGGGAGATATAAGCAGCATTACAATAACAGTAGAGGACTACAGTATCCCACTGTCAGCAATGAACCGATCATCCAGATGGAAAAGTGGTAAGGAATAGCAGAACTCAAGAGCACTGTGGACCAACTGGGCCTAAAATACAAATGCATAAGATTGCATCTGGCAGCATCATAATACAAGTTCTTGTCAAGGGCAGACCTAACATTCTCTAGCATAGATCATATGCTGGGCCACAAGGTAAGCTTTACTAATTTAAAAAGATTAAAATCCTATTTTGTATATTTATGACCACAATGGTGTGAATAAAAATCACTTACAAAGGGAAAACTAAGCCATATACTAATAGGTGGAAATCACATAACACACTCCTGAGCAAGAAATGTATCAAAGGAGAAATCAAAAGTAAAATCAGAAAGTACCTTGAACAAAGGAAAATAAAGAAACCTATGGGATGCAGCAAAAGCATTTCTATGAGGGAAGGATATAGGGATAAAAACATATATTAAGAAAAATTTAAAAAGACCTAAATAAAGCAACCAAAATTTAGTCTTTAAGGAACTAGAAAAAGAACAAACTAAACACAAAGTCAGCTGATATGATGAAATAATAAACATTATTGCAGAAATAAATGAAATACAAACAAAATGACAATAGAAAAAATCAGTAAAACTCACTGTATGACTTAGTTTTTGAAAAGATATGCAAATTTGAGGAGACTTTAACTGGACAAATCAAGGAGAAAAGGGTACAGCTAAAATTAAGAGAGAGTAGACATTAGAACTGATACAAGGGAAACAAAGAATCCTAAGAGACCGCTGTAAACAATTATGCCAGCAAATCCGATAACTGAGACAAGGTTAAATTCCTAGGAATGTACCACCTACCAAGAATAGATCATGAAAAATACAAATCTGAGCAATCCGATAATGACTAAAGAAGTTGAAGCAGTGAGTATCAAAATGACAAGTCATGGTAGGGGAAAATATGGGGGAGGAGTAGGGGACCTATTCCAACTGGTCCTCGGCATTGAGCTTGATATTGACCAGACCACTATGAGCACCCGGGTAATCAGCCTGAGATGTAAGAAGATAGATCTAGATCTCTACAAAGAGAACACAACAGGTGGTTGTTATCGAGGTAGGAATCTGGAAGGGGTGATTCCGTGGGCAGATATTGGAGGATAAATAGCAGTGGGAGGGAGCCTGGCCATGGGGATCCAACACCACCAATGAGTGATAGTCTCCTACACTGGGGACAGGGTACAGACTACCAGACCAATAGCAGCATGGAAAGGACTTTGGGGCAGCACCACAGACAGAAACTGGAGTGGCAGGGCCTTGCATGTGAATTGGGAGCAGCAGGCGGTTTTAGAAGCACAAAGGGCAGAGACATACCCAACCTAGAGGACGGTGAGCACTGCCGAGGGACGCACAACCCAGGACGCTGAAGTTTATAGGAGCACGGACAGAAATGGGGAGAGTGTGGCCTGGAGAGCTCAATGAAGTATGGACTGCCATCTCTCTGCTCTGAGACAGAGAGTTGGAAACGGTCTCTTTTACTCTGAATCTCGGAAGAGACGCAGAGATGTGGAAACTTGTCAAGAACAAAAGCTCCCCAAACTGGTTTTCACGGAGCCCATCCCCTGCCACAGGGGGCAGGGCATTTCTGCCCAAACAGAGTTGCCTGAGTAACTGTGTGGGAGGCCCCTTCTCCAGAACACAGCCTGAGAAAATAAGAGGCCAGCAACCCTAGGGTCCCAATAAAACAGGTGCATCATGCTTGGGTTGTGGTCAGTAATTTGGACTCTATACATTCCCTCAACCACCACTCAACAGAATGCCTAGGAGGAGGAGCAGCCAAAAAAGGAAAGAGTCAGAGATTATGACTTATGCCAAAGATTTACAAATGGATTCAGATATAACCAAGTTGTTGGAGATGGAATTCAGGCTAGCAATTGTGAAGACAAGAGCTAGCATGGAGAAATCAATTAATGGCAACATAGAATCTCTAAGGGCAGAAATGAAAACTGGACTGGCAGAACTTAAAAATGCTATCAATGAGATCCAATCTAATCTAGATAATTTAACAGCTAGGGTAAGGGAGGCAGAAGAAAGAATTAGCAATGTGGAAGACAAGTTAATACATAAAAAGTGAAAAGAGGTGGCCAGGGAAAATCAACTCAGAACCCATGAAAATACAATCAGAGAAATAAATGACACCATGAAGCCTTTCAATGTCAGAATTATTAGAATCCCGGAGGAGGTGGAGAGAGAGAGAGGACTAGAAGATATACTTGAGCCAACCGTAGCTGAGAACTTCCCTAATCTGGGGAATGAACAAAACATTCGTGTCGTAGAGGCAGAGAGGACCCCTCCCAAGATCAAGGAAAACAGGCCAACTCCCCAGCAAGTAATAGTAAAACTTGCAAATCTCAGAACCAAGGAAAGCATCTTAAGGGCAGTTAGGGGAAGAGATTCCTTATGTACAGAGGGATGAACACCAGAATAACATCAAAGCTATCCACAGAGACCAGGCAAGCCAAAAAAGGGCTGGCAAAACATATTCAGGATACTAAATGAGAAGAACATGTAGCCAAGGATACTTTATTGGGGAAGGCTATCATTTCGAATGGGTAGAGAGATGCAGAGCTTCCAAGACTGGCAGAAAGTAAAAGAATATGTGACCCCTAAGCCAGCCCTGCAAGAAATATTAAGGGGGTTTCTATAAAAGGAGAAAGACCCCAAGATTGATATGCAACAGAAATTTATAGGGACAATCTCTAAAAACAAGTTCTTCACAGACAACATGGTGACAACAAATTCATATCTTTCAATAATCACTCTCCACATGAATGGCCTAAATGCTCCCATAAATGGCACAGGGTTGCAGACTGTATAAAAAGACGGGACCCATCCACATGCTGTCTACAAGAGACTTATTTGGAACGTATAGATACATCCACACTGAAAGTGAAGGGATGGAGATCCATCTTCCATGCCAGCGGACCTCAAAAGAAAGCTGGGGTAACAATGCTTTTATAAGACATATTAGATTTCATTCTAAAGACTGTAGTTAGAGACACAGAAGGACACTATGTCATTCCTAAACTGTCTATGCAACAAGACCTAACAATTGTAAACATCCTATGCCCCCGACATGGGAGCAGCCATCTACCTAAGCCAACTGTTAACCAATATAAAGAGTCATATTGATAATAGTATATTAATTGTAGGAGACCTCAATACTCCACTGTCAGCAGTAGACAGGTCATCTAAGCAGAAAATCAACAACGAAACTAGAGCTTTGAAAGACACACTGCACCAGATGGCCCTCATAGATATATACAGCGCATTCCACCCTAAAACAACAGAATACTCATTCTTCTCCAGCACACATGGAACTTTCTCCAGATTAGACCATATACTAGGTCACACATCAGGTCTCAACCAATACCAAACAATTGATATTATTCCCTGCATATTCTCAGACCATAATGCTTTAAAACTGGTACTCAATCACAAGAAAAAAAAATGGAAGAAATTCAAACACTTGGAACCTAAAGACCACTGTGCTCAAGAATGTTTAGTTCAACCAGGAAAACAAAGGAGAACTGAAACATTTCATGGAAACCAAAGAGAATGAAAACACATTGGTCCAAAACCTATGGGATACTGCAAAGACCGTCCTAAGGGGGAAGTACTTAGCCATCCAAGCCTCACTCAAAATAATAGAAAAATCCCGAGTTCACCAACTAACTCTGCACCTTAAAGAACTAGAGAAAAAGTGACAAGCAATGCCTAAGCCACACATTAGAAGAGAAATAATTAAAATAGAGCAGAGATCAATGAATTAGAAACCAGAAACACGGTAGATCAGATCAATGAAACTAGAAGCTGGTTCCTTGAAAGAAGTAGTAAGATTGATAAACCACTGGCCAGATTTATCCAAAAGAATAGAGAAAGGACACACATTAATAAAATCATGAATGAAAGGGGAGAGATCATGACTAACACCAAGGAAATAGAAAAAATTATTAGAAATTCTCATCAACAACTATATGCCAGTAAACTGAGCAATCTGGATGAAATGGAGGCATTCCTGGAAACCTGTAAGCTGCCAAGAATGAAACAGGAAGAAATTGACAACCTGAATAGGCCAATAACCAGGAACGATGTTGAAACAGTGATCAAAAACCTCCCAAAATAGAAGAGTCCAGGGCCTGATGGATTCCCTCGGGGTTTCTAGCAAACACTGAAATAAGAAATAATGCCTATTCTACTGAAGCTGTTTCAAAACATAGAACCAGAAGGAAAGCTTCCAGACTCATTCAATGAGGCCAGCATTACCTTGATTACCAAACCAGGCAAAGACACCATTAGAAAGGAGAATTTCAGACCGACATCCCTGATGAATATGGATTCCAAAATCCTCAACAAAAACCTAGCTAATAGGATCCCACAGTACATTAAAAGAATCATCCACCACGACCAAGTGGGATTTATCTCCATGATGCCAGGGTGGTTCAACATTGGCAAATCAACTGTTGTGTTGGAACACATTAATAAGAGAAGAGAGAAGAACCATATGGTCCTCGCAACTGATGCAGAAAAAGCATTTGAGAAAATACAACATCTTTCCTGATTAAAACCTTTCAGCATATAGGGATAGAGGAAACATTCCTCAAGTTCATAAAATTCATCAATGAAAATCCACAGCGAGTATCCTCCTCAATGGGGAAACGCTCAGAACATTTCCCTTAAGATCAGGAACAGAATAAGGATGCCCACTGTTGCCACTATTGTTCAACATATTACTAGAAGTCCTAGCAACAGCAATCAAACAACAAAAAGGAATAAAATGTATTCAAATTGGCAAAGAAGAAGTCAAACTCTCTTTTCACAGATGACAGGATACTTTATGTGGAAAAACCAAAAGACTCCACTCCCAAATTACTAGAACTCAGCAATTCAGTAATGTGGCAGGATACAAAATCAATGTACAGAAATCAGTTGATTTCCTATAAACTAACAATGCAACTGTAGAAAGAGAAATTCCAAAAACGATTCCATTTACAATAGCACCAAAAACCATAAGATACCTCGCAATTAACCTAACCAAAGAGATAAAGGACCTATACTCTAGGTACTACAAAACTCTTATGAAAGAAATTGAAGAAGAAACAAAAAGATGCAAAAACATTCCATGCTCATGGATCAGAAGAATAAACATTATTAAAATGTCTAAGCTACCCAGAGCAATCTGTACCTTCAATACCATCCCAATCAAAATTGTCATCCAATGACATTTTTCAAAGTGCTAGAACAAACAATCTTAAAATTTGTATAGGAATCCGAAAAGACGTCAAATCACCAAGGAAATTTTGAAAAACAAAAACAAATTAGGGCAGCATGTTGCCCAATTTCAAGCTCTATTACAAAGCTGTGATCACCAAGACAGCATGGTACTGGCACAAAAACAGACATGTACACCAATGGAACAGAATAGAGAGCCCAGAAATGGACCCTCCACTCTATGGTCAAATACTCTTCAACAACGCAGGAAACAATATGCGATGGAAAAAAGACAGTCTCTTTAATAAATGGTGCTGGGAAAATTGGACAGCTACATACAGAAGAATGAAACTTGACCATTCCCTAACACCATACACAAAGATAAACTCAAAGTGGATGAAAGACCTCAATGTAAGACAGGAATCCATCAAAATCCTAGAGGAGAACCTCTTTGACATCTGCCACAGCAACTTCTTTCAAGTTATATCTCTAAAGCCTAGTGAAACAAAAGCAAAAATGAACTTTTGGGACTTCATCAAGATAAAAAGCTTCTGCACAGCCAAGGAAACAGTGAACAAAACAAAGAGGCAACACACCGAATGGGAGAAGGTATTTGCAAATGACACTACAGAGAAAGGGCTGTATCCAACATCTATAAAGAACTTTTCAAACTCAACATCCAAAAAAACAAAAAAATCAAGTCAAAAAATGGGCAGAAGACATGAACAGACACATCTCTGAAGATGATATACAAATGACTAACAGACATATGAAAAATGTTCATCATCACTAGCCATCAGGGAAAATCAAATCAAAACCACATTGAGACACCACCTTACACCAGTTAGAATGCCAAGAAATGGGCAGGGAAAGAAACAACAAATGTTGGAGAGTTTGTGGAGAAAGGGGAACCCTCTTCCACAGTTGGTGGGAATGCAAGTAGGCACAGCCAGTTTGGAAAACACTGTGGAGGTGCCTCAAATTATTAAATATAGAGTTATGCAATGACCCAGCAATTGCACTCCTGGGTTTTATGCCAAAGACACAGATGTAGTGAAAGAAGAGCCATATACACCCCTATGTTCATAGCAGCAATGTCCGCAATAGCCAACTGAAATAACAGTAAGAAGTGTAAGGAATAGCATGGAGGTATAAGGAGAAGGAAGTCAAAAATAAAGTTGGAGGGGCGCCTGGGTGGCTCAGTCATTAAGCATCTGCTTTTGGCTCAGGTCATGATCCCAGGGTCCTGTGATTGAACCCCGCATCGGGCTCCCTGCTCGGCGGGAAGCCTGCTCTCTCTCTCCCACTCCCCCTGCTTGTGTTCCTTCTCTGGCTGTGTCTCTCTGTCAAATAAATAAATAAAATCTTTAAAAATAAAAAAAATAAAAAAAATAAAGTTGGAGCGGGGGGGGGATGGAAGGAGAGATGAACTATGAGAGACTATGGACTCTGAAAATCAAACTGAGGGTTTTAGATGGGAGGGGCATGGGGAGATGGTTTAGCCTGGAAATGGGTATTAAGGAGGGCACACACTGCAGGGAGCACTGAGTGTTTGACGAAAACAATGAATCATGGAATACATCAAAAATTAATGATGTATTGTATGGTGACTAACATAACATAATAAAATTAAATTTTAAAAAATGAGGTTGAAGCAGTAATCAAACACGCCCCAAAACACAAAAAGCCAGGACCAAATCATTTCACTGGTAAACTCTTTTAGATATTTAATGAGGAGTTAATGTTAATTCTTCTTACATGTTTCAGAAATTGCGGAGGAGGAAACACTCAAATTCATTTACAATACCCTGATACCAAACTCAGACAAGGAGACTATAAGAAACAAACTATATACCATTTTAATAGAAGAAAGATAAAAATCATATCATCCTTTCCTTTTTTTTTCTTACTTGTTACAGAACCTGGTTTTATTTTTTAAATTTTTATTATTTTTTATTATGTTCAGTTAGCCAGCATATGGTACATCATACGTTTTTCATGTAGTGTTCAATGATTCATTAGTAGCATATAACAATCAGTGCTCATCATAACACATGCCCTGCTCAATACCCATCACCTAGCTACCCCATCCTCCAACCCCCATCCCTTCTGTAACTCAGCTTTGTTCCCAAAGTCCGGACTCTTTCATGGTTTGTGTCCCTCTCTGATTTCTTCCCATTCAGTTTTCTCTCCCTTCCCCTGTGGTCCTCTGTGCTATTTCTTATATTCCACATATGAGTGAAACCATAGGCTAATTGTCTTTCTCTGCTTGAGTCTTTGACTTCGCATAATCCCCTACAGATCCATTCATGCTGATGCAAATTGTTGGTATTCATCCTTCCTGATGGCTGAGTAATATTCTATTGTATATATGAACCGCCTCTTCTTTATCCATTCATCTGTTGAAGGGCATCTCAGCTCTTTCCAGTTTGGCTATTGTGGTCATTGCAATCCTTTCAATAGATGCAGTTTATTTTCCTCTGAATACAACCAACTGGTAAGCATGGCTATACAAATTACCAGGGGAATTTAGAATAAACTAATTGTAAGAAATAGTGCCGCCACCTGTTCTTACTTAATGGTTAGTTATAATGCAGAATGTCACTGTTTTTGAAACATGGTCTTTAAAAAGGTTTTTAAGTGAAAATAAGGTAGAGTGAGCCCTAATCCATTAGGACTGGTGTTTTATAAGACTAGGAGATTAGGACACAGACAACACAATGTATCCCCGCACTAGTATCTTTCCCTTTAAAAGGGACTTTCATTCCCCTTTTCATCCACAGATCCCATAGGGAAAAGAAGCTAATAAAGGACTCTCTTACATTTAAGATGACAATCCTCACAGATAGCTAATGCTGCCCAAGAGCGGTCACTGTTTATTTAGATCTTTGACTAGGCTGGAACTCCTTTCTATTTCAGGAGAAAAGTTGACCTAGGAAGTATTATGCGGTAGTGAATCTCATTTTTTTTTCTCTGTATAGAGAGGGGTAGTGGAAAATAAACACAAAAGACAACGTGACTTCATGATCAGGCTAATAGTGCTCTTTTTCTGTCCTTATTAGGGGTCTCTACCTAAAGACCTAGGAGGCAAAGTCAGTGACAGAGGGACTGCTGCTTGTTGTTTCAGTGAACTCACAAAGCTGTAATGTCATGGCAACCAATTCTCCATAACGACCCTTAATCTAGACACTTGGGTGGAGTAGTCATGGGGCAGCCAAAAGGATTGCAAGCCCCCCAAAACCGTTGGAGCTTCCTGGGTATTTCACCCAGACAGTTTGCCAAGTGTGTTCGTGTCACCTTCTCCATGGCAGAATTTGTAGTCTATGGTTGTGACTGTCATCACCAGGCCTCTGGATTCGTGAGAAGTCCAAGAGTCCAAAATTCCAGCTTCCACATTACATGTCAGAAAAGAGGCAGGACTACAACTCAATGTAAACTGAAGAGCTCCAACTCACGAAGATGTGCATGGTCCTGAATTCCAACGTGGGGTCTTATGATCAGCAAAACTGCAGCCTGAAGGAACCTTGCCATTAACACCCGCAACCATGACAAAGACATCTCTGGAATCTTGATTAAGAGCAAAGACATGAGTTCCTCTACCAGCTCCAGAAATTGTGCCAAAAAGACCTCCCAATCTTCAGAGTTGCCCAAGCACAAAAGGCAGACTCTGTACAGTAGCACCATAGGCCATGGACGGACTCATCTGTTTGGAGCCAACAGTAGCAAGTGCAGAGTATTTTGGAGAAGACCTACACCCAAAGGGAACCCATACAAAAGGCTTTGTTGTCAGTTTCAAAAAGACAACATGAATTCCCGAAAAGACCCATTGAGGAGGATTCAATTCTCTAAGAACACTAAGCGTTCCCACAGGCAGTACAGGTTCCCTCTGTGGAACTGAATCAAGAAGTTGCAGTGCAGCCCTGTCTTAAGCCTCTTATTTCCATCTCCCAAATGTTTTCATACCAAAATCAGACAATCCAAGGTATGGATGATGGGCAGGCTCTAATGAAGCAGGAAGAGGATGAAAAGTGCAAGAGCAAAGAACCATTGCAGGGATAGGGTCAGAAGATGCTACAGGCTGGTGAGGAGATGCAGGAAGATGAAGAGGAGGAGAACAACCAGGAGAGTTCAGAGTCAACAACTGGCATTTTTGGATGGTGGGAGTTGCTCTGTACCTGGCTGCATTCCATGAGGACATATGTCAAATTTCAATAAACTGTTCTCTGGCCCCAGTTAGTCTTTGTAGTCTTAATGTCTTTAGCATTTTAGAAGAGAACATCTGCACTGTCATTGCTCAGAAATTCGGGTGATACTGATTTACGGTTGAGGGTTGTGACTTACTCTATGAGACCTGTTTCCATACTTAACAGAGCTTGTATAATTGGAACCAGGGACTTGGCTATACAGAGACTATTCCCCTAAGCATATTTCAATTATGAGATCATATAACCACATATTTTGCAGAGGTTCTGTTCCACCCCCCCCCATAAGAGGTAACTCTTGTTGTGTAAAGGGAAGAAAGTACCAACTTCAGGAGTCATATTTTTGAATTATGACATTCTACTTCCTAAGCCCTTTTACTTGTACAAATTCGTCTGAATGTCTTTCCTGCCATTGAAATTCCTGCCTAGTGTATAGTAACCCCTCCTGCCCTAACCAGAGGCAATCAAGTAAATTTAGTGTCCAATACAATGCATAGACTTAGAGAAACAAGATTCTGGGAATAAAGGAAGAATGTGGGAAAATGGAGATAGGAACTGTCTGATTGACCAAGTAGGGTGGGGGTAGTTCTGATGCAGGATCAGCAATTCCCATGGTAGTTCTGTTTGTCACAGATAGCAACAAGGGTCATAGAGACCCCACTTCATCTAGTTAGTGCTCAATGAGCCTCTCCCCTTATCACCTACACACACTGGGGAATACCTACACATGTTGAGCTACTTGACCTGAAATCAAAGCCATTTCCCCATCTTATTCCACAGTCTCACCATGAGATTTGTTTTGAACTTGTTGGTCTACTGTCACTTCATTTTTTATCACAGAAATCTCTCTCTTAACCTGTTGTCTTATGACACCTGTCATAATGGGGCCATCCTTTCATCTTCCTAAAGTCATATCCATTTTTCCCTAAGCAGTCAGCTATTTCCCATGAGTGCTTCTTGCATGTTTTTTAATATATTTTTCTCAGGGAGATTACCATGACTATCCTTTGAACTATTATCAATCATACTAAAGCACAAAATAGGCCTGGAAAAACTTCACAGGCACCCCAAGAAATCCTTAAAAAAAAAAAAAAAGTATCGTAAGCCTTCTGGATAACTTTTTGGCCAAAATCCAACAGCCTGGTGGGGAAGGGGATGAGGGAAGTTTCACATGCTTGCAAGTAGGGAAGGAAGAGTGGAATGTCATAGAATCTAAAGTCTTTCTTACTTATGGAAATGAAATAGTGAGGGTAAGCATGTAAAGACAGGAAGCAGAACTACGCACATTTGACAGGCAAGCCTTTGGCTCTCGAGTTCAAAGACAAGCGTGATCAAGCCATGAGGTAGCTTATTCCTGGAGCAGGAAGAGATATCTTTGGGTCTCAAGATTTCCTTTCTCTAGCTCCAAAGCCTGCCATTTCACTCACTGCTCTAGGCAAGAAAAAAAAAAAAAGGCATATTATCTTCAAAGAGAGAGAGAAAAAGAAAATTACAATATCCCAGAGTCCCCAAAGACAGAGAGCTCTTTTTTAGTGAACAAGAAGGTGTTCCTCCAAAGGTGAATGGGCTCTGTACAGTAGAGTCCGGTTTTGTTTGTTTTCTGTATTCTACACATAAGTGAAATCATAGGGAATCCATCTTTCTCTGACTGGCTTATTTCACGTAGAATAATACTCTCTAGTTCCATTCATGTTGTTGCAAAGGGAAGGTGAATACGGGGATGGGCAAAATAGAGAAAGGGGATTAAGAGTTATAAACTTGCAGTTATAAGATACATAAACCACAGTGAAGAAAAGTATGACATAGGGAATGTAGTCAATAATATTCTAATAGCATTGTATGGTAACCCAGAGTGACTACAGTTATCATGGTGAGCACTAAGTACTGTTGAGAATTGCCAAATCACTGCATTTTGCATCTGAACCAATATAACCTTGTATGTTAATTATGCTTCAATAATGAAGAAAAATAATTACAAAGAAGCAGATACCGATCAACAATTGATGTAAACATCATTCCTTAAGTTTTATTGAGCATGTGCTGGCAAACTCGGCACATGTTGAGGTGGCCAGGTGCTCAGAACACAGTTTTGGTGATTAGGTGTTTCTGCTCATCTTTGGCCTATTCATGTTCACATATTCAGCCTATGGGAACCCCAAGGCCAATGTTGAATTCCATCAAACTATCTGTCCCGTGGATGTATTTGGTTTCTCCTACAGAAAACTTTGATTTCTCAAGTAACTTGCAATAGCTATTTGGCAAACAATTGGGGCTACAACAGGGAAGGTAACAGTGTGAAGGAGGGAAGGATAAATGGAAATCAGTGGCATTTCTCATTAACGGCATAATCTCAGGACAATTATCTTTTCACTTTTTTTCAAGGTTAAGTTAGTGATTCTTCTCTTAGGAATGAAGGATAAAGTTTTCCATTTGTAAAACACAACTCTGAAGAGAATAAGAATTTCCCCAACATGAGGCTTTCTTTCCAATTTGATTTTCATTAATACCCTGCATTTAACTTAAATCAAAGCTACCATTTGGCAATTAATATAAAAGGTCCCTTTGTGTTTCATAACATGCATATTGCTGATTAATTATTGTGGAGAATAAGCTCCACTGAAATATACCAATGTCATCTCCAGAAAACTAAAACAAGAATTAGGGTGAAGAGCAGGAGGTAAAAATGCTCAAGAATGACCATAATTAGGCAAAGGAACATTGCTTCAAAAGAGGAGCTGACTACATTGTCTTCACAGCAGTGGAAATGCTCTGGATGATGGATGTCTTTCAAAAAAAATGAATAAATAAGTAAAGTATACCAATTGCATACTCTGCCAAACACTTAACATTGTAAAGAATAATTTTAATTAAAAAATTGCACATTCTCATTTCGTAACTAAAATGGTGAATAGAGACAGGGAAGCACTACCCTTCCATGTAGGAAGAAATTTCTTTAGATCAAGGAATAGCCAGTAGTTTAGGAAGTTTAGGAAGCTTAATTTACAAAAAGGCCAAGCCCTTTGGTGGGAACCACATGAGATCCCATCTTAGGAAGAGGGTGTTCTTTTTTGGCCATGAGATGGGTAGGGATAAGGAGGAGTATTTCCTACGTATCTCTCTGTATGTCCTCTGAAAACAAGCATAATATGTGCGTGCATTGAACCAGAGAGGATTTGTGGAATGCCAAAGTCAAGTTCAAAGCTTTCCAGGAAGAGGTCTTGAATCTATTTAGAATATGTGGAGTTGGAGGTGCATTTGAACAACTAAGAGAAGACATGTAACAGGGTGCTGAACTCATCAGAGAGCCTAAGTACACAAACTTATGAGTCTCAGTGTTTAACTGGTAAAGGTATACTTGTGGGTAAGATCACCAATAGCGAGAGTATAGAATAGGAAGTGGATTTAGAGCCAAGTCTCATGGAATCCAGCAAAGTTTTCCCAGAGGCCGAGGAGCAGCCACAGAGACTACTAAGTGGCCAAGGAGGCCAGATCGGTTAAAGATTAGATGATTTGGTGTCGAAGAGTGCATTCCTGAAGCAGCAAGTGGCCATTTGTGTTTAATATTAACATTAACATCAATATTAATAGAAAGATGTATAATTATGAGAACTAAAATATGCCTATTGGTACCAACAATATTGGTATTGTTGCACAATACCATTGCACACAATAGAGACATAAAATATATTACAGACACCACTGCATGGAGGTGTTGCACAACTTACTCTAGAGCAGCAATGTGGACAGGGATGGAGGCAGAACATCTAAATAACTCTTTTGAGAGAGAAAGAGAAATTTGTAGAGCTGTACAATATTGCCAGCATGCAACAACTTACACAGAACTAATATATCTTCCAGAGTACTGACACATTAAGCAACGATAAAACACATTGCAGCAATTAAACAGAAATACTAACAACCTTGATTTAATATATGTGGACATTTATATAAAAATATAAAATATGCTATTTTTTAATCCTTACAGAATAGCCACACAAAGGAAATCTCAAAATCCAAATTTTTTCACTGGCCTCATGCAGTTAAAATAGAAAGTAATACAAGGTTACTTCCTAACCTTCTAGAAATCCAAAGAGTTTACAATAACACTATAACTACTGTATTAGTAACCCCTAGGTTAACGAGGAAATAAAAGTGAGAACTCTAAGTTGTATGCACATATATGACAAATTCTGTATAAAGCCCAGAAAATTGTATCCAAACTCATAGCACATTTTTTTTAAGAAAGTAGTAAAGAAAAAAACAAATGTGACATCGGGGTAAATACCCAGTAGTGCAATTGCTGGGTTGAGATGCCCTTCAACAGATATATGGATAAAGAAGATGTGGTCCATATTAACAATGGAATATGACATCAGAAAGGATGAATACCCAACTTTTACATCAACATGGAGGGGACTGGAGGAGATTATGCTAAATGAAATAAGTCAAGCAGAGAAAGTCAATTAGCATATGGTTTCGTTTATGTGTGGAACATAAGGAATAGCATGGAGGACATTAAGAGAAGGAATGGAAAAATGAAGAGGGGGGCACCAGAGGGAGAGATGAACCCTGAGAGACTATGGACTCTGAGAAACAAATGGAGGGTTTTAGAGGGGATGGTGGAAGGGGTAGGAGGGATGGGTTATCTTGATAATGGGTATTAAGGAGGTCACATACTGCATGGAGCACTGGGAGTTATAGGAAAACAATGAATCATGGATCACTACATCAAAAACTAATGACGTAGTGTATGGTGACTAACATACCATAATAAAATAAAATTTTAAAAAACCAACAAAGATCAATTCCTATCTATCTATCTCCAATAGGAATATACCTACAAAAATATAAAGTAAATAGTGATAAAACCAAAGGGGGAAATAGACAGCAATACAACCATAGTTAGGGTCTTTAATGACCAACTTTCAACAACAGATAGAGCATCAATACATACAATAAAAGCAAACAGCAGATGTGAACATCGCTAAACACCAAGTGGACCACATATATCCAGGACATGCCATCCAACAGCAGGAGAAAACACATATTTTCAAGTACAAATATCATATTCTCCAGAGTAAATACATTTCAGTTCAAAAACATAGTCTTAAATTTAAGAAAACTAACTCATAGCCAGTATTTTTTTCCCATCACAGTGGAATGAACCTAGGAATAATAACAGGAAGATTCACAAGTATGTGCAAATTAATCCACACACTTCAGAAAAGAAACAGTAACCTTTAATTGGTTTTCAGGTGGTGCTTAGAAAAGTACAGTTGTTTCAAAAACCACTGAGATGCTGGTGTTTGTCACAAGTAACTTCTCACAAGTAGCACTTAACTAATGGTTTAAACAAAGCTAGGCCTAACTGGTACACAATAGAGACATAAAATATATTACAGACACCACTGCATGAGTCTTTCTATACACATTAGAAGACACACATTCAAAACATATATACTGTGTTAAACACCCAACCCATGACTCAGGTCATGAAAAATGGGAAAGGGCAAATATGAAGATAAAACATGGGCAGAACCCCATTTTCTTCCCCTGCATGGTGCGGACATAAGGTCTTCTAGAGGAACTTGACATGAATGAAAGTGTAGCAGTGGGGCCAAATTGGAGATGTGAAGGAGAAGATCATAGAAAGAAAGACAAGATGTGGGTTTTCTCCCATGTGGAAGGAGAGATCGCCTCTCAGTGTATATCCATAGACTCAGAATGTAGAAAGAACCCATGTGGGATGCCTGAGTAGCTCAGTCAGGTGGGCATCTGCCTTCAGCACAGGTCATGGTCCTGGAGTACTGGGATCAAGCACTGCCCCCCCCAGGCTTTCTACTCAGTGGGAAACCTTCTTCTCCCTCTCCCTCTGCCTGCCATTCCACCTGCTCCTGCCCTCTCTCTCTGTCAAATATATAAATAAATAAAATCTTTTAAAAATGAAAAAAAGAAAGAACGCATGAACAGGGGATGCGATGAGACCAGTTGAGGTGGGTTTCAAGAAGAAGCTCTATGCCATGTCTTACCATTGGTGAAAGAAAACAGTGGCTTTGGACATCACCAACAAGGATTCCACGTGTTCTAGATTGAAGGAAAGAAGTGGTCGGGCAGGGACAGGGATCGGAGCTCTATCTGGATCTCAGGCACAGGTGAAACACTGCCGTCATCATGTGATACCACTGGCCACTGACTTTGTCGACACTGTGTCTATAACGGTGCAAGGCCTATCCAAATTCACTGAGCTACCTTTGGCACACATCCAGACTAATCTATACCACTGATTCACATCCTTGGCCACCTACCAGGGATATCCTCATTTCCCTGTCTACACCATCAAGGTTACTCCTTGCACAGAGAAGGGAACATGCAATGTTCATCATGCAGGCCTCCAAAAAGGCATAAAACTGCAGTGAAGTCCTATTTGTAAAGCACTGGATAAAACTGTTTGATGACAAATTTAGAAAGCTCCAAATCTCTATGGGTCAGAAGAATATTATTACTGGTGCCATCCTGGTCACCCTTTGATGTTAAATGTTTGATGACAAAATCAAAAGCTCCAAAACTCTATGGGTCAGAGGAAGATTATTACTGGTGCCATCCTGGTCACCCTTTATATTCGCCTCAGCCAAGAGAGTGAATGGAGAACAATTATGGGCAAGTTAATGATATTTATTCAGAGTAGTAAGGAAGGTGTCTATGAGAAGATAACATGTCAACAGAGACCTGAACAAACAGGGAGAAAACTCCACAGATATCTGGACAAGAAGGCCTTGAATGGTGGAAATACAACTGACAAAGTCCTTGAGGGTGAAATAAAACTGGGAAGTTGAAACTCGAAAGGGAAAAAGGAGTTTGGAGAGGTACCTGAGAGACATGGTTGTGTAGTCCCAAGAATCCTATCTGGGCCTCATCCCAGAGGTTTTCATGTAACATATCCACAGTGGGAAAGATCTCAATATAGTTCCACAACCACAGTGGAGACTTTTTGAGCACATACTCTATGCAGTCATGCTTCACATAACCCAAGTGAGGGTTCAATCAAAGGTGTAGGACACATGCCAAGTGTTAAGAGCAAGGAGTCTGACATTATTCCACCTGGGTTCGAATCCCACACCTACTTCTTATTGGCTATGTGCTGTTAGAGAAGTCCTTTAATCTCTTTGCGTCTCCATTTCATAATTTCTAAATGGGAAATAATAATTCCCATGCCCTCACTGGGTTCTTGTTAGGATTGAAACTTAATGTGTATAAAGTCCTAGAACATTGACTACATAACATACAGTGCACAAAATAAATTCATGTGGCATTGTTACTACAACTAATATCACAGAGATAGTGGACCTTACAACAAGATGTGAAAAACACAAAAGAATTGAGTTTTAGAGAAAAAACTTCCTAAGAGTCCCTCCCATCATCCTTCAATCTACACAGGTACAAGAGAAGGTTCTTCTTTGCTGGAAAAGACAAATTATAATATGTGGCCCTGGCAATGCTTAAATAGGTATTTGAGTTCAAAGACAATTTTGGACCTCTACCTCATCTGGCCCTGTTTATAGCTTGATGAGTTGGGGTGGCAGAGCATAATGATTGTTGAGAAATCACAAGTGGATAGTATCCCCTGTGTAGGATCTTCTTAACTTCACCCTCTACCTTGTCATGGTAATGCTTCATATCTGACTCCGAGTCAGTGGAAGGCAATATCTGCCTGGGCTCTCACAAAGGGTAAGGGGTCAATGGTTCCTGCTGCCAAAGACACCCAATCTGGGTCCTCTACCCTAGTTGGCTCATGGCTGAGACACTGCAATCATCCTTGCTGGAGGTTCAGCCATCCCTGGAACCACTGGAATTCACTGTCTGTAGGGTGAATATCAGCTCACACTGTGATTGAGATGAGTCAGAACAGCTTTTGGAGGGAGCCTAGCTCCCACCTAAGGCCGTGGACCAGGACTGAGTCCATTCTTGCCCAGGGTCTTGGGGACTAGCCCCAGCTGCATACCCTACCTTAGAGATGTTGTCTTTATCTTCTGTGTCTCCTAGGACAAGGGAGGATTTCTAAGATAGGAAGAATTATGCAAACACTTGGGGCCTGAGCTTAAATGTACATCTGAGAAACCCTGTGCTGGTCAGACCTGCCCTAACTCCTCAATTCCTGACCTACCTGTCCCTCTGGCCCTGCCCGTCACTCATGCCCTGATGTTACTTGGACAGGCCCTCACCTTTAGTTGATCCTGTGTTCCTCCTCTTCTTCATCTCTCTCATCTCCATCATCCTCATCATCTGAGTTGAGCCTTGTCATGTAGCATGTTCAGGCAGAAAACAGGATACCACTGAGGCAAGGACACACAGGCAGTAAGAGGTAGAGCCCAGTATTTTGTTTTATTATGGGAAGTCATTGGTAAAAACCACACATAACCAATAATTCGTTGAGGAGGAATCCAGAAAGTCCGAGGTGGGAAAAAGCACATGGAAAGTGAGCATGTCAGAACTGACTTGATGGTGTAGGATCTTGTGTGCCACAGGAATCTGGAATTTCAGTATGATAAGAAGTGAGAGAAACAGGAATAGGTATGAACTTCATTCAGGAAAGTCCTGATTTTTCCTTCAATCATGAAAGGCCTCTGAGTACATTTCAGTACAGAGTGAGGGAGGAGAGTTTATTGTAGAGCTAGTAGGAAGAAAAAATATTGCTTTATTATAGTTATGAAAATGACTCCAGGTTTTAAGCATGAGAAAAGTCCGTTAATGAAAACAACCATGCCTATCCAAGCACAACACAATTAAGTACAAGATAAAGTTTTCTGTACAGGGGCACCTGGGTGGCTCAGTTGGTTAAGCGACTGCCTTCGGCTCAGGTCATGATCCCAGGGTCCTGGGATCGAGTCCCACGTCGGGCTCCCTGCTCAGCGGGAAGCCTGCTTCTCCCTCTCCCACTCCCCCTGCTTGTGTTCCCGCTCTCGCTGTGTCTCTCTCTGTCAAATAAATAAATAAAATCTTTAAAAAAAAAAAAAGTTTTCTGTACATTTTCTGTTTTGTTCACATCTGTATCTATGTTCACACCGGCACATAGATGGAACAATGATTTAGAGCCAGGAAAAGAAAAAAAAAGGTGCAAGCAGAGGTTGAAAGGAAGAAAACACCGGTCAGTTCCTCTATTGGAATGTTAAGTTTGAGTTGTCTTTGGTTGTTGAAAAGTATTAAAGAAGCAGTTACATACCCAGGGCTGAGTTCAGAGTTCATCTCTCCTCTCTACCTCAGGAAGGAAACACAAGAGTCAAGACTGCAGGATATAATACAAGCTGAGTTGTCTCATCCCAGCTAAGCTGGTGTCAAAGCATGATCCTGGGCCAGCATTTGCTCCCACACGTAGACAGCAAGTACAGTGCCCTCTCCTGTGCCCTTGACACCTTAGATGTGTGTGAGGGGAGGAGATAGAGATCAGAACAGATCAGATCAGGACATCCAAAGAAAGATTCTGCGGTCCTGCCCTAGCTATTCCATGCACCACCTCAGCTTAAAAAATATATTTTTTAAAGGGCATGAAAGGACAAATGTTTTCTGCCTTAGAAAGTGTCAAATAGTTTATATGGCACTTTGTGTTTACCCAATTTTCCTAAAAATTACCGTGGCATGGCAAGAGGATTGGGGAAAATT
Organism: Neomonachus schauinslandi; assembly: GCF_002201575.2. Taxonomy (NCBI): domain Eukaryota; kingdom Metazoa; phylum Chordata; class Mammalia; order Carnivora; family Phocidae; genus Neomonachus; species Neomonachus schauinslandi. The sequence goes on from NC_058420.1 coordinate 1,493,542, forward strand.
AGAATTTTTTTTTAAACTCACAGTTTCCAATGAAGAAGGGACTTTCCATTTTAATTTTTGATTACACCCCAAATTATTATTTATTTCTGAAAGTTCTCTTCTGAAATTTTTGCTGTTCACAGTGATTTTTACCTTATGGATTTCCATTCCAAAAAATAGCTTTTTTTTTGAGAAAATTCATGATGTTTATAAGTAAGAAGTTCGGGTCAGCAAGCCTCAGGGACATGAGGCACTTAGTAGGTACTGAGCAAAATATGTAAGAATGAGAAGTTTTTCTCTCCAAAGAAGAAGCAAAACATCTAAAGGCGCCCAGTGTAAGACTGTCAGTCCATCCATTATCCAGTTAATGACCATAAGAGCCCTGTCCTGTTGAAGCATGCTGCTACACTGGAAAGTTTCACGTGAATAGGAGAGGGAAGGAAACAGGGAAGGTGATAAACTAGAGTCAGATGAAAAGAGGCAGAGGAGGTTCTTTAGTCCCTACAGTACATGAAGATATTATCTTGGTCTAGGACGCTGGATCAGAGATTCCTCTACCTGGCAGATGTTGTAAAAGTGACAACTGAAGCATTGACAACCATCATCTGGGGGGATAGAATGCACGGAGAGAGTTGACGAATCACCTGCCTCGCCCTGGTTCCCACCAAAACTCCCTCCGGTGAGACAAATGTGAATATGGGCAAAACCACACATAGGTCCAACATTTTGCCTTCTATGGGGATCACAAGCCTCTGCTAAGAAAGAAATATCCACAAAAGAAGAGAAAGGTAGGTGGTGAGTTAATGGAAGAAATGCAGAGGTATGACAGAGAAATCAAACTTTAACTTCATGTACCTCATTATGTCTCCACATCACTATTCCTCCATACTCTCTCTGGCTTGCAGTGGGGATCCACAGAGACAAAGGAAATCTCCATAACCCACCTACAGCTGATAGGCAGTGAGATACTGAGGTAGCAGAAGGCGTCAAAGGTCACAAATACTTTACCACAATCAGGACACACAAGTGCCTGTGAGAGGCCATGTGAAGTATCCACAGTCACAGATCATTCCACCACTGGAGAGATGTGGGGTGGGAGACTAGGGCAAGGAATGATGCACATGTGGTTAAGCTTACAGCCACTCCTAAAGTCGAACTAGAGTTACGTGGATTTCTGGAAGGATATCTGGAGACTGTTCACTGTCAGGATTGGAGGTTATCTCGGGCAGGAGACTAGGCTGGTTAACTCTGGGATGGATGTAGTCGTAGATGTGGTGTTGCAGCTAGGGTGGAGAATGAGGTTTGGATTAGAGGTCAGATGGAGAAAGAGATCTGAAAATAGGGTTTTGTTTTGCTCTGTTTTGTTTTGCTTTGTTTTGTGTTGTGGATAACTAAGGGAGTCAGAGGATCTCTAAAGAAGAGACTCTCAATTTTACGGAGGCTCTGGATGGATAGGCCTTTTTTTCTTTGTTTTTGCTTTAAAGGAGAGGTTTTGTTTTAAAGATTTAATTTATTAATACAGAGAGAGAGTGAGAGCATGCATGCAAGAGAGTGAGCATGAGCAGGGGGAAGGCAAGAGGCAGAGGGAGAGAGAGAAGCAAACTCCCCACTGAGCAGGAAGGCTGATGTGGGGCTGGATGCACAATACCCAGCACTGGTAACCAGACCATGCCTGCCTTACCATATCCATACAGGCCTCCACAATATCCACATTCATGTCCACCAGTTGGATCTCCTCCAGGTAGGGTTTGTTGAGGAAGTACTCAGTGAGTTCTGGTACTTTGCTGAAGCAGTATGGAAGGCAGGGCTCAGGTAATAAGACAGAGAAAAGGAAAGAGAATGTAGCCAAGGTGAGACAGACAAAAGGAGGTGAGGAGGGAGTACAAAAGAGAAAGAAAGAGACCAGGCTGGAGATGGTGGAGAGAAGCTACCCATATTTCAGAAGAAGGAAGAATGTAGTAGCAGAGGAAAATGAGAAGGAAAACTAGACGATAATAATAATTTTAAAAAATGAATAAAATTGTTTAAAAATTAAAAAGTAGATGATACATAAGAGCAGGCAGTGTAAGCATTTCAGGAAAAGGAGTTGATGTGTCTAGAAGAAATTTGGGTGGACATTTTACACTTGTGTTGCCCTAGGTCCCAATGTGATCCCTTTCCTGGGAGCCTACCTGGTCCACCCTCTCTGTCCCCCAGATGCTATTATCAATGAGTTCCTTTATGTTTGTTATTAATTGTTTTATACATTTGGCTGCTCCCAAGTTGGGGGCATTATGTATTTACAATTATTAGTCCTTCTTGATGAATGGATCCCTTGATGATGATACTGTGTCCTTCTTCATCTCTTCTTATAGCCTTTGGTTTAAAATCTAGTTTGTCTGGGATCACCTGGCTGTTTCAGTGGGTTTGGTGACTGCCCTCAGCTCAGGTCATGATCCCAGGGGCCTGGATATCAGGTTCTGCATGGGGCTCCCTGCTCAGCAGAGAGTCTGCTTCTCCTTTTCTCTCTCCCTCTGCCTCTCCCCCTGCTCGTGCTTGCTCTTTCTCTCAAATAAAGAAATAAAATCTTAAAAAGATAAAATCTAGGGCGCCTGGGTGGCTCAGATGGTTAAGCGTCTGCCTTCTGCTCAGGTCATGATCTCAGGGTCCTGGGATCGAGTCCCACATCGGGCTCCCTGCTCCTTGGGAGCCTGCTTCTCCCTCTGCCTCTCTCTCTCTCTCTCTCTTATGAATAAATAAATAATATCTTAAAAAAAAAGCATCAGTTTAAAAAAATAAAATAAATAAAATAAAATCTAGTTTCTCTGACATAAGTATAGCTATTCTGGTTTTCTTTTGGTGTTCTTTAGCATAAAAAAATGGTTCTATGTCCCCTCACTTTCAATCCTCAGCTGTCTTTATGACTAAAATTGGTCTCTTTATGGCAACAGATAGATGGACCTTGTTTTTGTTTTTTGTTTGTTTGTTTGTTGGTTTGTATCCATTCTAATACCCTACGTATATGTTACAAAAAACAAAAAAAAAAACAAAGTCCATCTATCTGCTGCCTACAAAGACCCATTTTAGACTTGAAGACAGCTGAAAATTGAGAGTGAGTGGATACAGAACCATTTTTTATGCTAAAGTTCCTGCAAACATGCAGGAACTCATTGATAACAGTACAATAACATAGGGGACTTAAACAACACCCTCACAGCAATGGACAAATTACCTAAGCAGAAGATCAACAAGGAAACAAGGGCTTTGAACGACACACTGGACAAAATGGACTTAGATATATTCAGAGCATTTCATCCCAAAACAGCAGAATACACATTCTTTTCAAGTGCACATGAGACATTCTCCAGAATGGAACATATGCTGGGTCACCAATCTGGCCTCAACAAGTACAAAACATCCGAGATCATACCATGCGTATTTTCTGACCCCACTCTATGAAACATGAAGTCAACCGCAGGACAAAATTTGGAAAGACCACAAATACATGGAAGTTAAGAACACCTTCCTAAAGAATGAATGGGTTAACCAGGACATTAAGAAAGAAATAATAAAGTAAATGGAAGAAAATGAAAATGAACACACAACAGTCCAAAACCTCTTGGATGGAGCAAAGGCAGTCCTAAAAGGGAAGTATATAGCAATACAGGACTTCCTCAAGAAACAAGAAAAGTCTCAGCTACAAAATCTGACCTCACAGCTAAAGGAAAAGCAAATAAAGCTTAAATCCAGTAGGAGATGGGAAGTAATAAAGATTAGGCAGAAATAAATGATAGAGAAACAAACAAACAAAAGCAAACAAAAAACCAGTAGAATAGATGAACAGAACTAAGAGCTGGTTCTTTGAAAGAATTAATAAAATTGTTAAACTCTTAGCCAGACATATCAAAAAGAAAAGAGAGAGAGGGCTCATCTACGTAAAATCACAAAGGAAAGAGGAGCAACCACAACCAACACTACAGAAATACAAACAATTAGAAGAACATATTATGAAAAATTATACACCAACAATCTAGGCAATGTGGAAGAAATGGACAAGTTCCAAGAAACATACCCATTACTGAAGCCGAAATAGGAAGAAACAGACAGTTTGAACACACCCATAAGCAGCAAAGACATGGAATCAGTCATCAAAAATCTCAACAACGTAGGTATAGATGGAACATCCCTCAACATTGTAAAGGTCATATACGATAGACCCACTGCCAATATCCTCCTCAATGGGGAAAAACTGAGAGCTTTTTCTCTATTGTTAGGAACAAGCCAGGGATATCCACTCTCATCACTGTTATTTAGCCTCATACTGGAAGCCCAGGCCTCAGCAATCAGACAACAAAAAGAAATAAAAGGCATCCAAGGGGCGCCTGGGTAAATCAGTCAGTTAAGCATCTGCCTTTGCTGAAGGTTGTGATCCCAGGGTCTGGGATCACCCCCCACGCCCCCGAGTTGGGCTCCCAGCAGGGATCCTGCTTCTCCCTCTCCCACACCACCCCACTCCCCTGATGGTGTGCTCTCTCTCTCTTTAATAAATAAATAAAAATTTTAAAATATAAATAAATAAATAAATAAATAAATAAATAAATAAATAAATAAATAAATAGTAAAAGGCATCCAACTGGCAAAGAAAAGTCAAACTTTCACTCTCTCCATTCAACATGATACTCTATGTAGATAACTCAAAAGACTCCACCAAAAAATTGCTGGAACTAATACATGAATTAAGCAAAGTCACAGGATATAAAGTCAATGTACACAAATCTTTCTGCATTAGGCAGCATAAAGAAAAATCAAGGAATTGATGCTATTTTCAAATTGCACCCTGATGGTTGATGGAGGAACATGGGTGGGCTAGATTGGTGATGGGTATTAAGGAGGGTATATGATGTAATGAGCTCTTGGTGTTGCATGTAAGTGATAAGTCACAAAATTGCACTCCTGAAACCCATATTACACAGTAGGATTACTAACTAGAATTTAAAAAAGTTTTTGAAGAAAAAAAATTTACTTACCAGTTATAAATCTGTTCATAGATTCTATTTCTTTCTATTGTTCAATCTTGTTAATTTGTGTCTTTCTAGGGATTTGTTCGTTTTTTCCAGCTTTCAATTTGTTGGCACATAATTGTTCACAGTAGTGTCTTAAAACCTTTGTGTGTGCATGTGGTATCAATTTAATGGGAGAATATCCTATGTGTTTCGCTGGAATCCTTTCTTCGTTCTACATTGGTCTGGGTGTTACAGCTTTTCCGGTGGTCTCTAAATTTCTCTCAAAGGTCTTCCAGTCGGTTTACTGTTTTACCTTGGTGTTTCTATGGAATCGCAAGTAGACACTATTTTGAGGGATAGTTTTGCTGGATATAGAGTTTTGAGTTGACATCCATCCCCTTTCTGTTATATAGCAAGGATGTCATTTCAATGACTTTTCATATCTATAAGTTCTTTGGGAATCTTGTGTAATCTTTCTCTTGTGTGCTTCTACGTGCTGTTTAGTAAGTACTCCAAATTTTTTCTCTTTGTTTTTGGCTTTGAAAAGTTAGATGCATATTGTGTTTTATTCTTGGACTTTTCCTGCTTCAAATTTGTAGGAATTCTTCAATCTGAAAATTTCTCAGTAAATTGATATAGTCAACCCTAATTTTCATCATTTTTTTTTTTTCTGGGATAGAGTACTTTTCCTACTCTGCACAGACTGCACAAAAATGTATGCTATAAATATTTGGCTATTATTTATTTATTTATTTATTTATTTATTTATTTATTTATTTATTTATTTATATTTATTATTTTTGCTATTGAAAATTCAGGATTTATTAAATCCTATATTTAAAATTAATTTATTTAATTATGTTCAGTTAGCCAACATAGTACATCATTAGGTTTTGATGTAGTGTTCAACAATTCATTAGTTGCGTTTAACACCCAGTGTCATCACAACACGTGCCCTCCTTTTTTTTTTTTTTAAGATTTTATTTATTTTTCTTTTTTTTTTTGTTTTGTTTTGATTTTTTAATTCTATTATGTTATGTTAGTCACAATACAATACATCATTAGTTTTTGATGTGGTGATCCACGATCCATTGTTTTCACATAACACCCAGTGCTCCAGGCAGTGCTTGCCCTCCTTAATACACATCTCTTGGCTTACCATTCCCCTCTCCCAGCTCCATTCTAAAGCCCTGTTTATTTCTGAGACTTCATAGTCTCTCATGGTTCATCTCTCCCTCCAATTCCCCCGCCCATTTTTCCCTTCCTTCTCGAAATGTCCTCCATGCTATTCCTAATGTTCCACATCTAAGTGAAACCATATGCTAATTGACTTTCTCTGCTTGACTTATTTCACTTAGCATATTCTACTCCAGTCCCATCCATGTTGATGTAAAAGTTGGGTATTCATCCTTTCTGATGGCTGAGTAATATTCCATTGTATATATGGACCACATCTTCTTTATCCATTCATCTGTTGAAGGGCATCTTGGCTCTTTCCACAGTTTGGCTATTGTGGACATTGCTGCTATGAACATTGAGGTGCATATGGCCCTTCTTTTCACTACATCTGTGTCTTTGGGGTAGATACCAAGGAGTGCAATTGCTCCTTCATAGGGAAGCTCTATTTTTAAATTTTGGAGGAACCTCCACAGTGTCTTCCAAACTGGCTGTGCCAACTTGCATTCCCACTAACAGTGTAAGAGGGTTCCCCTTTCTCCACAAACTCTCCAACATTTGATGTTTCTTTCCCTGTCCATTTCTTGCCATTCTAACTAGTGTAAGGTGGTATTGAAATGTGGTTTTGATTTGGATTTCCCTGATGGCTAATGATGATGAACCTTTTTTCATGTGTTAGCCATTTGTATGTCTCCTTCAGAGAAGAGTCTTTTCATAGCTTCTGCCCACTTATAGGCTTGATTATTTGTTTTTTGGGTGTTGAGTTTGAGAAGTCCTATATAGATCGTGGATACCAGCCCTTTTTCTGTAGTGTCATTTGCAAATATCTTCTCCCATTTGGTAGTTTGCCTCTTTGTTTTGTTGACTGTTTCGTCGTCTGTGCAGAAGCTTTTTATCTTGATGAAGTCCCAAATGTTCATTTTTGCTTTTGTTTCACTAGGTTTCGGAGGTGTATCTTGAAAGAAGTTGCTGTGGCTGATGTCAAAGAGGTTACTGCCTATATTCTCCTCTAAGATTTTGATGGATTCCTGTCTCACATTGAGGTCTTTCCTCCACTTTGAGTTTATCTTTGTGAATGGTGGTAGAGAATGGTTGAGTTTCATTCTTCTGCATGTGGCTGTCCAATTTCTCCAGCACCATTTATTGAGGAGAATGTCTTTTTTCTAATGCATGTTTTTTGTTTTTTCCTGCTTTGTCAAAGATTATTTGACCATAGAGTGGAGGTCCATATCTGGGTTCTCTATTCTGTTGCATTGGTCTAGATGTCTGTTTTTGTGCCAGTACCATGCTGTCTTGGTGATCCCAGCTTTATAATATAGCTTGAAATGTGGCAACGTGATGCCCCCAGCTTTGTTTTTCTTTTTCAACATTTCCTTTGCGATTCGGGATCTTTTCTGATTCCATGAAAATTTTAGGATTGTTTGCTCCAGCACTTTGAAAAATGTCATTGGAATTTTGTTCAGGATGGCATGGAAGGTAGAGGTTGCTCTGGCTAGCATAGACATTTTAAAAATGTTTATTCTTCCGATCCATGAGCATGGAATATTTTTTCATCTTTCTGTGTCTTCTTCAATTTCCCTCATGAGTGTTCTGTAGTTCCTAGAGTATAGATCCTTTACCTCTTTGTTAGGTTTATTCTGAGGTATCTTATGTGTTTTAGTGCTATTGTAATGGAATCGTTTCTCTAATTTCTCTTTCTACAGTTGTGTTGTTAGTGTATAAGGGAGCAACTGATTGGTAGATCTTCTTGTTGGATAGACCCTTTAAGAATGATAGAGTGTGGGCGCCTGGGTGGCTCAGATGGTTAAGCGTCTGCCTTCGGCTCAGGTCATGATCCCAGGGTCCTGGGATCGAGTCCCGCATCGGGCTCCCTGCTCCTTGGGAGCCTGCTTCTCCCTCTGCCTCTCTCTCTCTCTGTCTCTCATGAATAAATAAATAAAATCTTTAAAAAAAAAAAAAGAATGATAGAGTGTCCTTCTTTGTTTCTTATTAGAGACTTTAGTTTAAAATCCAAATTGTCTGATATAAGAATTGTTACCCCAGCTTTCTTTTGAAGTCCGCTGGCATGGAAGAAGGATCTCCATGCCTTCACTTACAGTCTGGCTGTATCTTTAGGTTCAAAATGAGTCTCTTGTAGACAGCATGTGGATGAGTCCTATCTTTTTATCCAATATGCAACCCTGTGCCATTTCATGTATGTTTTTAGGCCATTGAAAGATATGAATTAATTGTTATCATGTTGCTTGTGAAGATGTTGTTTTTATAGATTGTCTCTGTAAATTTCTGTTGTATATAACTCTTGGGGTCTTTCTCCTTTTACAGAACCCACCCTTAATATTTCTTGCAGGGCCATCTTAGTGGTCACATATTCTTTCAGGTTCTGCCAGTCTTGGAAGCTCTGCATCTCTCCATCCATTGTAAATGACAGCCTTGACAGATAAAGTATTCTTGGCTGCATGTTCTTCTTGTTTAGTACCCTGAATATGTCTTGCCAGGCCTTTCTGGCTTGCCAGGTCTCTGTGGATAGGTCTGACGTTATTCTGATGTTCCTCCCTTTGTATGTAAGGAATCTCTTCCCCCTAACTGCCCTTAAGATGGTTTCCTTTCCTCTAAGATTTGCAAATTTACTATTACATCCCGGGGTATTGGCCTGTTTTCCTTGATCTTACGAGGTGTCCCCTCTGCCTCTAGTATTCGAATGTTTGTTTCATTCCCCAGATTAAGGAAGTTCTCAGCTACAATTTCCTCAAATACATCTTCTAGTCCTCTTTCTCTCTCCACTCCATCTGGAATTCCAATTATTCTGACATTGGAACGCTTCATAGTGTCACTTATTTCTCTGACTCTATTTTCATGGATTCTGAGTTGTTTTTCCCTGGCCTCCACTTTTCCCTTTTTATCTACTATATTGTCTTCCAGGTAGCTTTTTCACTCACCTGCCTCAGTTACCCAAGCTGTTAGATTATTCAGATTGGATTGGATCACGTTGATAGCATTTTTTAAGTTCTGCCAATTCAGCTTTAATTTCTGCCCTTAGAGAATCTATGTTGCCATTAAGTGATTTCTCCATTCTAGCCATTGTCTTCACAATGGCTAGCCTGAATTCTGTCTCTGAAATCTTGGTTATATCTGCATCCAGTTTTAAATCTGCAGTATAAGTCATAATCTCTGAGTCTTTTCTATTTGGGGGCTCCTCCTCCTAGTCATTCTGTTGATGGGTGTTTGAGGGAATGTATAGAGTCCAAATTATTGGCCAGATCCCAAGCAAGATGCACCTGTTTTCTTGGGACCTTAGGGTAGCTGGCCTCTTGTTATCCCAGCCTGTCTTCTGGGGGAGGGGCCTGCCCTCCTATTACTCAGGCAACCCTGTTTGGGCGGTGTTCCCCTGCCCCCCTATGGCAGGGTATGGGCTCAGTGGGAATCAGCTTTGGGGCTTTTGTTCTCTGGTGACTTTCCCTGGTGGCTTTCCACGTCTCTTCTGCGAGTCAGTGAAGAAGAGACCATTTCCAACATTCTGCCTCAGAACAGAGAGATTAAAGTCTGTTCTTCAGTGAGGTCTACAGGACACACCATCTCCTTTTCTGTCCATGCTGTTATAAACTGCAGCGTCTTGGGTTGTGCACCCCTCTGCAGCGTTCCCAATTCTGCCTCCAGGTTGGGGCATGTCTCTGCCATTTGTGTTTCTAAACCCTCCAGCCCCTCCCATGGCATGAGGATGTCGCTCACCCACAGTGTAGGATTCCCCCTGCCAGGGACCCTCCCACTGCAATTCATCCTCTGATATTTGCCCGCAGAATCATGGCTCCCTGCTTTGTACCTCAAAACCTACCACCTGTGATATTCTGTTTGTAGAGATCCAGATCTTCTTACATCTCAGGCTGGTTTCGTGGGTATTCAGAGGGGTCTTGTAGATATCCAGCTCAATTCCGGGGACCCCAATCCTCTTCTATCTTTCACCCCCAATATTTTGCTATTAAAAAACAAAACAAAACAAAACAAAACGTTGGAGTTGGGGTCTCTCTTCTCCAGAATTCGTCCTCAATATTTAGCAGTTACTGAATTTGACCCTGTCATTTGGTTTTCAAGGCAGTAAGATATGAATTGCTAGCCATGGTAACAACTGGGGGCCTGATCTTTGCTGAAATATTGTAAGAAATGAATGCTGCCATTCTTTCTCTGAACTGCAAGTACCGCTCCATTTTGTGATACTTTTGTTTTGTTTCTAGAGGCTATAGGTGGTTGTTTTCCATACTTTATCATTGGAACTGTTGGCTGATGGGTGTTTATCCTCCATTAAATGGATTCCCAGCTTCTCTTACAAAATATGGTGTTTTTTTCATGCTGCCCATTTCCAAGATGACTGCAGCTTGCTACTGCTAAGGCAGTGTTGAGGAGGTACTTATGTTTCCTGGCCACTGCCAGGAAGAATAAGTGGAAGGTCCTCTGTTTGTCTCAGTGCTTGTGAGAGATACAAGGTCACTAGGATAGCATCAATTCAGGCCACAGTGTTATGGAGGTTGACTTAGGGGACCATAAGTCACCTGAAGTGGTTACAGCTTTGCATGGTCAGCAGTGACAAGTAAAGGCCTGGAAAGGTGGTCAAAATCACTGCTCTGTCCTGGTGAGATTTGGTGAAACAGAACCCCTTGTTTGTTGTTTTGTGTAGTCAAGTCTCAAGGGAGAAAGGACTGGGATTTAACACCCAGGACCCAAGGAATTGGGCAGAGGATATGGTATTTGATATGGAACTTCCATGGGGGCAGGGCAGAGGATGTGGCATTTGGATAGACACCTGCTGGAGAATTTGCAGCCCTGGTGAGTGAAAGGGTGCCTATGAAGGGACTGTTTCCCGGGAACGTGGCAGCCCTTGGAAACACCTAGGAAGTAAGTGAAGTTTTGTGACTTCAGGTGGAAGAGCTGAGTTTGTTTGATAGAATTTCATTCCTAAGTATGAAGTGGGATTTATTGTGTAATGGGGAGTGGTATTGAGTGGGAGAGGATGACAGTTTTTGCTGAGTATTTCAGGGTTTTAGCATGGCTTTAAGATGGGATTTGCTTTTTAGGAACTTTGTTATTCCTGCAGTATAAGTTGGACAGTCCCTGTTTTCAGTGTGGAAAGTAGATTCTGGAGAAAGGGCCTTCCTGCAGGAACAAGCACAATGAACGGTGGAGCCTTTTGGGAGGGAGGAGTCCAAAGTAGCTTGAGCCTGGGACCAAAATTGGGCCCTAAGTTTTCCTAAGACTTGGCCTCAGGGCATGGCTTTGCACAGTGCTCAGCAGCATCATTTAGACTTAGTTGGTTACTTTCTTTTTCTTCCATATGCTTAAGTGGTCATCATTTTATGCTACTTTGAATTATGTTGATTTCTTTTTTTTTTTTTTTAAGATTTTATTTATTTATTTGAGAGAGAGAGAATGAGAGAGAGAGAACACATGAGAGGGGATAGGGTCAGAGGACGAAGCAGACTCCCCGCCGAGCAGGGAGCCCGATGCGGGACTCGATCCAGGGACTCCAGGATCATGACCTGAGCCGAAGGCAGTCGCTTAACCAACTGAGCCACCCAGGCGCCCGAATTATGTTGATTTCTTAATATCAGGTCTTTCTTGGACTTTGGGATTTAGTCCAATTTGGTAATTTTTAATGTATTGTCATGTCTATTTTGCAATGTGTTGCTTGGGATTTGTACATGTAGATTCATATTAGGGACACTAGTCATTAATTCCCTTTGGTATCAGGGAGGTGATGGCTATGTGGAATGAGGGACTAAATGATCCTGTCATTTCTGTTCTGTCATATTTTAGTCATATTTGTCTTAAAAATTTGGCAGCACCTACTTGCCTTTAAGGCAGTTGTAACTAAGGGACAGACAGCGTTATTGTCACTAATTCTAAGTATTTTTAGATTCTCTTCTCTTGAATTGTATATATAATCTCAGAAAGTCAGTACATGACAGTTTGTTGTCTCTAAAATATGTATTTTCTTGTTTCTTTGTACTAGTTAGTGCTTTTATTCTCTGTAGAATAATAATAATAACAAGGTTCTTTGCATCTGTTCCTGACTCTAATGAAACTTTTAACGTTTAATCTCTAGCTATTTTATTTTTGCATGTTTTTAGGAGGACCCACTTGCAAGTCAGGCAGTTTACTTCTGTTCTTAGTTTATTGACGGACTTTTTAAAGCTATGTATTTATTTTGCTTTTAATGTTGTAAATTTAATTTTATTTAATTTTATATAATAAATTTTATTCAATTTATTGAGGTAATCATGAATTTTTATCCTTTGACTTTTTTAACAGTCTTTTAAAAAGTTTTTATTATTATTTTGAAACAGAAAAATGCTTGAGGAAAACAACAAAGGGCAATTAACAAACATTCTATATATCTAAAAAATAAGTCTGAAATGTTTTCATATTTAACTTAAGCTTTTGTAAAATAGAAAATTTAAAGTGTCATTGTAGGAAAGGTCAATGTTCTTTCATGCAGTTTGATTTCTATTTATGTAGTCTTATCATATATTGGTCTTCCTATTTTAAAAAGTTATTTATTTATTTAAGAGAGGGAGAGAGGGGCGCCTGGGTGGCTCAGTCCTTAAGCGTCTGCCTTTGGCTCAGGTCATGATACAGTGTCCTGGGATCAAGCCCCGCATGGGGTTCCCTGCTCCGCAGGAAGCCGGCTTCCCCCTCTCCCACTCCCCCTGCTTGTGTTCCCTCTCTCGCTGTCTCTCTCTCTGTCAAATAAATAAATAAAATCTTAAAAAAAAAAGAGAGGGAGAGAGAGAGTTTGAGCATAAGCGTGGGGGAGGGGCAGAGGGAGAAGAAGACGAGAAGACTCCCCACTGACTGGGGAGCCCGACTCAGTGCTTGATCCCAGGACTCTGAGATCATGACCTGAGCCAAAATCAATTTAGATACTTAACTGAGCAACTCAGGCACCGCTGTACAAAACATTCAGTGTACTATGGAAAAGAAAGGACAAGTTCTTTCATAATGTGGATTATGCCCTAATATTTTATCTTTTTAAGATTTAGAACTTAATTATCAGGTGGGTTACTGTTCTTGTCTTTGTATTCATATTGCCCTGTGGCCATACCTCATATCTCAACTTGTTTTCCATTTCAACATTTTTTAAAACGAGGCTTATTGAGATATAATTCATATGCGATAAAATTGCTCCAAAAATTTCTTCAACATCTATGACTCTTATTTTTTCTTAAGATTTTATCTATTTATTTATTTGAAAGAGAGAGAGAGAACACAAGCAGGAGGAGCAGCAGGAATAGGAAGAGGGAGCAGCAGGCACCCCTCTGAGCAGAGAGTCTGATGTAGGGATGTGGGGATCGATGTCAGGGCCCTGGGATCATGACCTGAGCCAAGGGCAGATGCATCACTGACTGAGGCACCCATGCGCCCCAAACTCTATGAGTTTATTTTTCTTTCTTTCTTTTAACTTTTTTTTTTACTATGTTATGTTAGTCACCATACAATACATCATTAGTTTTGATGTAGTGATCCACGATTCATTATTTTCATATAACACCCAGTGCTCCATGCAGTATGTGCCCTCCTTAATACTCATTACCATGCTAAACCATTCTCTCACCTTCCTCCCCTATAAAATCCTCAGTTTGTTTCTCAGAGTCCATAGTCTCTCATGATTCATCTCTCCCTCCGATTTCCTCTCTTCATTTTTCCCTTCCTTCTCCTAATATCCTCCATGCTATTCCGTATGTTCCACAGATAAGTGAAACCATATGCTAATTGACCTTCTCTGCTTGACTTATTTCACTTAGCATAATCTCCTCCAGGCCCATCCATATTGATGTAAAAGTTGGGTATTCATCCTTTCTGGTGGCTGAGTAATATTCCATTATTAATATGGACCTCATCTTCTTTATCCATTCATCTGTTGAAGGGCATCTCAACCCAGCAATTGCACTCCTGGGTATTTACCCGAAAGTAACCTTTGTTTTTATCTTTACTACTTTGTTAATAAATGCGTTATGAGTTTGAATACAATGTTCTGGGATTTATACTGAATATGTCATATATGTGCCTACAACTTAAGTTCTCACTTTTATTTCCTTGTTAACCTAAGAGTTACTAATACAGTAGTTATACTGTTATTGTAAACTCTTTGGATTTCTATAAGGTTAGGAACTAACTTTGTATTAATTTCTATTTTAACTGCATGAGGCCAATGAAAAAATATTGGATTTTTTTTTTAAATATTGGATTTTGAGATTTCCTTTGTGTGACTATTCCTTATTTTTTTTTAAAAATGTATATTTTATATTTTTATATAAATGTCCAGACATATTAAATCAAGCTTGTTAATATTTCTGTTTAATTGCTGCAATGTGTTTTATCGTTGCTTAATGTGTCAGTACTCTGGAAGATATATTAGTTCCGTGTAAGCTATGGCATGCTGGTAATATTGTACAGCTCCTACAACTCTCTCTTTCTCTCTCAAAAGACTTATTACACTTCTGCCTCCATCCCTGTCTACATTGCTGCTCTAAAACAAGTTGTCACGCCAGAAATATTGTTTGTACCAATAGGCATGTTTTAGTTCTCATCATTATACATCTTTCTATTAATATTGATGTTAATATTAAAATTAAACACGAATGGCCACTTGCTGCTGCAGGAATGCAGTCTTCGACATCAAATCATCCTATCTTTAACCCATCTGGCCCCCTTGGCCCCTTGGTAGTCTCTGTGGCTGCTCCTCGGCCTCTGGGAAAACTTTGCTGGATTCCATGAGACTTTGCTCTAAATCCACTTCCTATTCTATACTCTCTCTATTGGTGATCTTACCCACAAGTATACCAATGCCAGCCAAACACACAGACTCATAAATTTGTATATTTAGGCTCTCCTATGAGTTCATGACCCTGTTATATGTCTTCTCTTAGTTGTTCAAATGAACCTCGAAATCCACATATTCTAAATAGCTTCAAGACCTCTTCCTGGAAAGATTTGAACTTGACTTTGGCATTCCACAAATCCTCTCTGGCTCAATGCACCCACTTATCGTGCTTGTTTTCAGAGGACATACATAGAAATACATGGGAAATACTCTTCCTTATCCTTACCCATCTGACGGTCTAAAAAAGAACAGCCACTTTCTAAGAATGGGATCTCATGTGGTTCCCACCAAAGGGCTTGGCCTTTTTGTAAATTACCTTCCTAAACTTCCTAAACTACTGGCTATTCCTTGATCTAAAGAAATTTCTTCCTACATGGAAGGGTAGTGCTTCCCTCTCTCTCTGTTCACCATTTTTTTTAAAGATTTTATTTATTTATTTCAGAGAGAGAATGAGACAGAGAGAGAGCACATGAGAGGGGGGAGGGTCAGAGGGAGAAGCAGACTCCCTGCTGAGCAGGGAGCCCAATGCGGGACTCGATCCCGGGACTCCAGGATCATGACCTGAGCCGAAGGCAGTTGCTTAACCAACTGAGCCACCCAGGCGCCCCTCTGTTCACCATTTTAGTTAAGCAATGAGAATGTGCAATTTTTAAATTATAATTATTCTTTACAAAGTTAAGTGGCAGAGTATGCAATTAGCATATGTATGTATGTATGTATTTATTTAAAATTTTATTGTTATGTTAATCCCCATACATTACATCATTAGTTTTAGATGTAGTGTTCCATGATTCATTGTTTGTGCATAACACCCAGTGCTCCATGCAGAACGTGCCCTCCTCAATACCCATCACCAGGCTAACCCATCCTCCCACCCCCCTCCACTATAGAACCCTCAGTTTGTTTTTCAGAGTCCATCATCTCTCATGGTTCGTCTACCCTTCCGACTTCCCCCCCTTCATTCTTCCCCCCTCTACCTTCTTTTTTTTTTTTTTTCTTAACATATATTGAGCTATTTGTTTCAGAGGTACAGATCTGAGATTCAACAGTCTTCCACAATTCACAGCACTTACCCAAGCACATACCCTCCCCAGTGTCTATCACCCAGTCACGCCATCCCTCCCACCCCACCCCCACTCCAGCAACTCTGTTTGTTTCCGGAGATTAAGAATTCCTCATATCAGTGAGGTCATATGGTACATGTCTTTCCCTGTTTGACTTATTTTGCTCAGCATAATACTCTCCAGTTCGATCCACGTCCTTGCAAATGGCAAGATCTCATTCCTTTTGATGGCTGCATAATATTAAAATTAAACAAGAATGGCCACTTGCTGCTGCAGGAATGCAGTCTTCGACACCAAGTCATCTTATCTTTAACCCATCTGGCCTCCTTGGCCACTTGGTAGTCTCTGTGGATTCTCCTCGGCGAAGCCACTGACTTCTGTGCATTGATTTTTTATCCTGCCACTTTACTGTGTATATATATATATATTGTAAATTACCTTCCTAAACTTCCTAAACTACTGGCTATTCCTTGATCTAAAGAAATTTCTTCCTACATGGAAGGGTAGTGCTTCCCTCTCTCTCTGTTCACCATTTTTTTTAAAGATTTTTTATATAAAGATATATATATATATGTATATATATAGCTGGTATAAACATCGGGTTTCACATACCCTTTCGGATCCCTTCTTTTGTATCTTTGGGGTAAATACCCAGTAGTGCAATTGCTGGATCATATGGTAGCTCTATTTTCAACTTTTTCAGAAACCTCCATACTGTTTTCCAGAGTGGCTGCACCAGCTTGCATTCCCACCAACAGTGTAGGGGGGTTCACCTTTCCCCGAATCCCTGCCACCATCTGTCATTTCCTGACTTGTTAATTTTAACCATTCTGAATGGTTTGAGGCGGTATCTCACTGAGGTTTTGATTTGGATTTCCCTGATGCTGAGCGATATTGAGCACTTTTTCATGTGTCTGTTGGCCGTTTGGTTTTCTTCTTTGGAAAAATGTCTGTTCATGTCTTTTGCCCATTTCTTGATTGGATTCTTTGTTCTTTGGGTGTTCAGTTTGGTAAGTTCTTTATAGATTTTAGATACAAGCCCTTTATCTGATATGTCATTTGCAAATATCTTCTCCCATTCTGTCGGTTGTCTTTTGGTTTTGTTGACTGTTTCCTTTGCTTTGCAAAAGCTTTTTATCTTGACGAAGTCCCAATAGTTCATTTTTGCCCTTGCTTCCCTTGCCTTTGGCAATGTTTCTAGGAAGAAGTTGCTGTGGCTGAGGCTGAAGAGGTTGCTTCCAGTGTTCTCCTTTAGGAGTTTGATGGACTCCTGTCTCACATTGAGGTCTTTCAACCATTTGGAGTCTATTTTTGTGTGTGGTGTAAGGAAATGGTCCAGTTTCATTCTTCTGCATGTGGCGGTCCAATTTTCCCAACACCATTTGTTGAAGAGACTGTATTTTTTCCATTGGACATTCTTTCCTGCTTTATCAAAGATTAGTTGACCATAGAGTTGAGGGTCCATTTCTGGTATCTTTATTTTGTTCCATTGACCTATGTGCCTGTTTTTGTGCCAGTACCATTCTGTCTTGATGATGACAGCTTTGTAATAGAGCTGGAAGTCCGGAATTGTGATGCCGCCGGCTTTGCTTTTCTTTTTCAACATTCCTCTGGCTATCCGGGGTCTTTTCTGGTTCCATACAAATTTTAGGATTATTTCTTCCATTTCTTTGAAAAAAAGTGGATAGTATTTCGATGGGGATTGCATTGAATGTGTAGATTGCTCTAGGTAGCATTGACATCTTCACAATATTTGTTCTTCCAATCCATGAGAATGGAACGTTTTTCCATTTCTTTGTGTCTTCCTCAATTTCTTTCATGAGTATGTTATAGTTTTCTGAGTACAGATCCTTTGCCTCTTTGGTTAGATTTATTCCTAGACCTCTTATTGTGTTGGGTGCAATTGTAAATGGGATCGACTCCTTAACTTTCTTCTGTCTTGTTGTTGGTGTATAGGAATGCCACTGACTTTTGTGCATTGATTTTTTATCCTGCCACTTTACTGAATTCCTGTATGTGTTCTAGGAGTTTGGGGGTGGAATCTTTTGGGTTTTCCACATAAAGTATCATATCATCTGCAAAGAGTGAGCGTTTGAGTTCTTTGCCAATTTGGATGCCTTTGATTTCTTTTTGTGTCTGATTGCTGTGGCTAGGACTTCCAATACTATGTTGAATAGCACTGGTGATAGTGGACATCCCTGCCACATTCCTGACCTTAGGGGGAAAGCTCTCAGTTTTTCCCCATTGAGAATGATATTCGCTGTAGGTTTTTCATGGATGGCTTTTATGATATTGAGGTATGTACCCTCTATGCCTATACTCTGAAGAGTTTTGATCAAGAAAGGATGCTGTACTTTGTCAAAAGCTTTTTCTGCATCTATTGAGAGGATCATATGATTCTTGTTCTTTCTTTTGTTAATGTATTGTATCACGTTGATTGATTTGCAGATACTGAACCAACCTTGCAGCCCAGGGATAAATCCCACTTGGTCGTGGTGAATAATCGATTTAATGTAGTGTTGGATCCTATTGGCTAGTATTTTGGTGAGAATTTTTGCATCCATGTTCATCAGGGATATTGGTCTGTAGGTCTCCTTTTTGATGGGGTCTTTGGTTTTGGGATCAAGGGAATGGTGGCCTCATAAAATGAGTTTGGAAGTTTTCCTTCCATTTCTATTCTTTGGAACAGTTTCTGAAGAATAGGTGTTAATTCTTCTTGAAATGTTTGGTAGAATTCCCCTGGGAAGTCATCTGGCCCTGGGCTTTTGTTTGTGGGGAGGTTTTTGATAACTGCTTCAATTTCCTTAGTGGATATAGGTCTGTTCAGGTTTTCTATTTCATCCTGGTTCAGTATTGGTAGTTGATACATCTCTAGGAATTCATCCATTTCTTCCAGGTTATCTAATTTGCTGGCATAGAGTTGCTCATAATACGTTCTTATAATTGTTTGTATTTCTTTTGTGTTTGTTGTGATCTCTCCTCTTTCATTCATGATTTTGTTGATTTGGGTCATTTCTCTTCTCTTTTTGATAAGTCTGGCCAGGGGTTTATCAATCTTGTGAGTTGTTTCAAAGAACCAGCTCCTAGTTTCGTTGATCTGTTCTACTGTTCTTTTAGTTTCTATTTCATTGATTTCTGCTCTGATCTTTATGATTTCTCTTCTCCTGCTGGGTTTAGGCTTTATTCACTGTTCTTTCTCTAGCTCCTTTAGGTGTACGGTTAAGTTGGGTATTTGAGACCTTTCTTGTTTCTTGAGAAAGGCTTGTATTGCTATATACTTCCCTCTTAGGGCTGCCTTTGCTGCATCCCAAAGATTTGAATAGTTGTGTTTTCATTTTCATTGGTTTCCATGATTTTAAAAAAATTCTTTAATTTCCTGGTTGACCCATTCATTCTTCAGTAGGATGCTCTTTAGCCTCCATGTATTTGAGTTCTTTCCGACTTTCCTCTTGTGATTGAGTTCTAGTTTCAAAGCATTGTGGTTTGAAAATAGGTAAGGAATGATCCGAATCTTTTGGTACTGGTTGAGACCTGATATATGACCTAGGATGTGATCTATTCTGGACAATGTTCCATGGGCACTAAAGAAAAATGTGTATCCTGTTGCTTTGGGATGGAATGTTCTGAATATGTCTGTGAAGGCCAATTGGTCCAGTGCGTCATTTAAAGTCTTTATTTCCTTGTTGATCTTTTGCTTAGACGATCTGTCCATTTCAGTGAGGGGGATGTTAAAGTCCCCCACTATTATTGTATTGTTGTCGATGTGTTTCCTTGCTTTTGTTATTAATTGCCTCATATAATTGGCTGCTCCCATGTTAGGGGCATAGATATTTACAATTGTTAGATCTTCTTGTTGGATAGACACTTTAAGTAGGATATAGTGTCCTTCCTCATCTCTTATTACAGTCTTTGGTTTAAAATCTAATTTGTCTGACATAAGAATTGCCACCCCAGCTTTCTTTTGTTGTCCATTAGCATGGTAAATCGTTTTTCACCCCCTCACTTTCAATCTGGGGGTGTCTTTGGGTCTAAAATGAATCTCTTGCAGGCAGCATATCGATGGGTCTTGTTTTTTAATCCAATCTGATAGCCTGTATCTTTTGATTGGGGCATTTAGCACATTTACATTCAGGGTAACTATTGAAAGATAGGAATTTAGTGCCATTGTATTGCCTGTAAGGTGACTGTTACTGTCTATTGTCTGTGTTTCTTTCTGGTCTATGTTGGTTTTAGGCTCTCTCTTTACTTAGAGGACCCCTTTCAAGATTTCCTGTAGGGCTGGTTTTGTGTTTGCAAATAGCTTTAGTTTTTGTTTGTCCTGGAAGCTTTTAATCTCTCCTTCTATTTTCAATGACAGCCTAGCTGGATAGAGTATTCTTGGCTGCATATTTTTCTCATTTAGTGCTCTGAATATATCCTGCCAGTCCTTTCTGGCCTTCCAGGTCTCTGTGGATAGGTCTGTTGCCAATCTAATGTTTCTATCATTGTAGGTTACATATCTCTTCTCCCAAGCTGCTTTCAGGATATCCTCTTTGTCTCTGAGACTCATAAGTTTTACTATTAGATGTTGGGTTTTGACCTATTTTTATTGATTTTGAGAGGGGTTCTCTGTGCTTCCTGGATTTTGATGTCTGTTTCCTTCCCCAAATTAGGGAAGTTCTCTGCTATAATTTGCTCCATTATACCTTCTGCCCCTCTCTCTCTTTCTTCTTCTGGGATCCCAATTATTATAATGTTGTTTTGTCTTATGGTATCACTTATGTCTCGAATTCTGCCCTCATGATCCAGTAGTTGTTTATCTCTCTTTTTCTCAGCTTCTTTATTTTCCATCATTTCATCTTCTATATCACTGATTCTCTCTTCTGCCTCATTTATCCTAGCAGTTAGCACCCCCGTATTTTTCATACCTCATTAATAGACTTTTTGATTTCGACTTGGTTAGATTTTAGTTCTTTTACTTCTCCAGAAAGAGTTTTTCTAGTAACTTCCATGCTTTTTTCATGCCCAGCTAGTATCTTTAAAGTAGTGATTCTGAACTCTAGATCTGACATCATACTAATGACCGTATTGAGTAAGTCCCTGGCAGTTGGTACTACATCTTGTTCTTTTTGTTGAGGTGATATTTTTCTGTCTTATCATTTTGTGCAGAGGAGAATAGATTAATGAGAAAACAAAATGCTAGCACGGTAACAACGTCCCCAGAAAATATACTCTAAGCAAATCAGAAAAGACCTGAAGCAGTGGGAAAAGAAAGGGAAAGAGAGAAAAAAGAGAAAGAAAAAAAAAAGAAAAAGAAAAAAGATAAAGATAAAAACAAACAAAAACAGAACAAAACAAAACAAAACAAAAAACAGAATATGATCAAATATCATCAGGCTGGTATATAGATCAGTGCCACACACTAGATTTTTGGTGTATTTTGATCTGTTAGAAAAAATTGCCTCCCAAAATTTTAAAGAAAGAAAAACTTATATATGTACAAAAATAAGGGTTGATATGATGTAGGGATGGAATATGACTATAAAGATGGAAATTATAAAATATTTTATAAAAGGGGGGCGCCTGGGTGGCTCAGTTGGTTAAGAGACTGCCTTCGGCTCAGGTCATGATCCTGGAGTCCCAGTTCGAGTCCTGCATCAGGCTCCCTGCTCAGCCGGGATTCTGCTTCTCCCTCTGACCTTCTTCCCTCTCGTGCTCTCTGTCTCTCATTTTCTCTCTCTCAAATAAATAAATAAAATCTTTAAAAAATATATTTTATAAAAGGAATTGATAAGAAGTTGTTTGAAAAAAAAGAAGAGGATTTATAAAAAAGAAAAAAAAAAGGAGAGAATGTGATCAGGCAGAGGAGCAGAAAAAAAAACATACACTAGAGATTTAGGGTATATTTTGATCTGTTAGAAGAAACTCTCTCAAAATTTTAAAGACAGAACAACTTATATATATATGCCAAAAATATGGGTAACTACTATGAAGGGGTAGAATATGACTCTAAAAATGAAAAATAAAAATAATTTTTAAAAAAGGGATTGATAAGATGTTGTTTGAAAAAGGGAAAAAGAAAAATTCAAAAAAAAAAAGAAAAAGACAGTTAAAAAAAAAAAAACGTTGAAAGACTAAAGAATCATGGTTAAAAAGCCGTGAATTCTATGTGCAGCATTCCCCTAGCGCTGGAGTTCTGCCGTTCTCATTGATAGGTAAACGTGGTTTTGGCTGGCTGTCCTCGCTTATCTCCTGGGGGAGGGGCCTGTTTCCGTGGTTTCCAAATGTCTTTGCCGGAGGCGGAATTGCCCCACTCTTGCCCATCTGGGCTAAGTAATCAGCTCAGTTTGCTCTCCAGAGCTTTTGTTCCCTGCAAGCGTTTGGTACAGTTTGGAGGCCAAGAGTGAAAATGGCGCCCTCCCAATCTCTGCCTTGGAGGAGCCGAGAACTCGGGACCCCACTCCTCAGTGAGACCCCAGAGAAAAGCCGTCAGTCACTCCTGTCTCCCCAGTATCTGGCTGCACTTCGTGCTCACCTGGCCTGTGACCGCGCGTTTCTATCTCTGGCACCTGACCCTGGTGGAGTCTCCAAACCCAGCAGATCCCTGCGTTGCACTCCAGCGCCACTCCTCCTGGGGGAGGAAGGGGAGACTCCCTGGATCTGCCGCTTGTTGTGTCCCTGCTGGAGGAGCAGTGGCCCGACTGTGCTGCAGATCATGGTTTATGGGAATCCCTAGCTGAGAGCCCATGCCTGGGCTCCATCTCTGCATCCAGCTTCCCTGCACCAATACCTGGGATCTCTGACACACTCCGGCATCTCGTCTTTCTGTGACCCCGAGTGTCCTGAGACCACACTTTCCCACGAGGGTTCCACGCAGCACTTAGCCACCGGAGTGACGTCCCTCAGTGGAGCAGACTTCTAAAAATTCCGATTTTGTGCTCCGTAGCTCTATCACTTGCCAGAAGTGGCTGACAGAGGCCCCTCCCCCGCCGTCTGTCCTCCCGAATATCGCCCCAGATTCACTTCTCCGCATGTCCTACCTTCGAGAAAGTGGTCACTTTTCTTTCAGAGAATTGTTGCTATTCTTTTCTTTGATCTCCTGTTGAGTTTGAAGGTGTTCACAATGGTTTGATCCCTATCCAGCTGAATTCCTGAGAGGAAATGAAATCCAGGTTTCCTACTCCTCTGCCATCTTTCTCCGCCCCTATTTATTTATTTTTTTAGAAATCCATCCTCATCCAGAGCATTTCCACTGCTGTGAAGACAATGTAGTC
Source organism: Neomonachus schauinslandi (assembly GCF_002201575.2). Taxonomy (NCBI): domain Eukaryota; kingdom Metazoa; phylum Chordata; class Mammalia; order Carnivora; family Phocidae; genus Neomonachus; species Neomonachus schauinslandi. The sequence continues at coordinate 1,516,865 of NC_058420.1, forward strand.
AGTTCCTCTTTTGAAGCAATGTTCCTTTGCCTAATTGTGGTCATTCTTGAGCATTTTTACCTCCTGCTTTTCACCCTAATTCTTGTTTTAGTTTTCTGGAGATTACATTGGTATATTTCAGTGGAGCTTTTTCTCCACAATAATCAGCAATATGCAGGTTATGAAACACAGAGGGACCTTTTATATTAATTGCCAAATGGTGGCTTTGATTGAAGTTAAATGCAGGATATTAATGAAAATCAAATTGGAAAGAGAGCCTCATATGTGGAAATTCTTATTCTCTTCAGAGTTGTGTTTTACAAATGGAGAACTTTATCCTTCATTCCTAAGAGAAGAATCACTAACTTAACCTTGAAAAAAAGTGAAAAGATAATTGTCCTGAGATTATGCCGTTAATGAGAAATGCCACTGATTTCCATTTATCTTCCCCTCCTTCACACTGTTACATTCCCTGGTGTAGCCCCAATTGTTTGCCAAATAGCTATTGCAAGTTACTTAAGAAATCAAAATTTTCTGTAGGAGAAGGAAAACACATCCACACGACAGATAGTTTGATGGAATTCAACATTGGCCTTGGGGTTCCCATAGGCTGAATATGTGAACATGAATAGGCCAAGATGAGTAGAAACAGCTAATCACCACACCTGTGCTCTGAGGACCTGGCCACCCCAAACATGTGCCGAGTTTGCCAGCACATGCACACTAAAACTGGCATGGAATGATGTTTACATCAATTGTTGATCAGTATCTGCTTCTTTGTAATTATTTTCTTTATTAATGAAGCATAATTAACATACAAGGTTATATTGGATCAGGTGTACAATACAGTGATTTGGCAATTCTCTACAGTACTTAGTGCTCACCATGATACCTGCAGTCACTCTGTGTTACCATACAATGCTATGACAATATTATTGTCTATATTCCCTATGTCATACATTTCATCCCTCTGGTTTTTTTATCTTATAACTGCAAGTTTAAAACTCTTACTCCCCTTTCTCTGTTTTGCCCATCCTGGTATTCACCTCCCCTTTGCAACATCGATGGAAATAGAGAGTATTATGCTTCGTGAAATAAGCCAGTCAAGGAAAGATAGATACCCTATGATTTCACTTATGTTTGGAATATACAAAACAAATCAACCCAGACTCTCCTGTATAGAGTCCATTCACCTTTGGGGGAACACCTTTTTGTTCACTAAAAAGAGCTCTCTTTCTGTCTTTGGGGACTCTGGGATATTGTAATTTTCTTTTCTCTCTCCCTTTGGAGATTATATGTCTTTTTTTTTTTTTTTTTTCTTGCATAGAGCAGTGAGTGAAGTGGCAGGCTTTGGAGCTACAGAAAGGATATCTTGATCCCCAAAGATATCTCTTCCTTCTCCAGGAATAGGCTACCTCATGGCTTGATCAGGCTTGTCATTGAACTAGAGAGCCAAAGGTTTTCCTGTCAAATGTGCATGGTTCTGCTTCCTGTCTTACCAAGCTTGCCACGACTCTTTCATGTCCATAAATGAGAAAGACTTTAGATTCTATGACATTCCACTCTTCCTTCCTTATTTGCAAGCATGTGGAGCTTCCCTCATCTCCTTACCCACCAGGCTGTTGGATTTTCGCCAAATGTTATCCAGAAGGCTTACAATCCCCCCCTTTTTTTCAGGATTTCTTCGAGTGCTTGTGAAGATTTTCCAGGCCTGTGTATTGCTTTAGTACGATTGATAACAGCTCAAAGGATAGTCATGGTAGTCTTCCTGAGAAAAAGATATTTAAAACATGCAAGAAGCACTCATGAGACAACACTGACAGCTTAGGGAAAAATGGATATGACTTTAGGAAGATGAAAGGATGGCTCCGTTATGACAGGCATCATAAGACAACAGGTTAAGAGATAGATTTCTGTGATAAAAGATGAAGTGACAATAGGCCAACAAGTTCAAAACAAATCTCATGGTGAGACTGTGGAATAAGATGGGGAAATGGCTTTGATTTCAGGTCAAGTAGCTCAACATGTGTAGGTATTCCCCAGTGTGTGTAGGTGATAAGGGGAGAGGCTCATTAGCACTAACTAGATGAAGTGGGGTCTCTATGACCCTTGTTGCTATCTGTGACAAACAGAACTACCATAGGAATTGCTGATCCTGCATCAGAGCTCCCCCATCGTACTTGCTCAATCAGCCAGTTCCTATCCCCACTTTCCCACATTCTTCCTTTACTACCAGAAGCCTGTCTTCTCTAAATCTATGCATTGTATCTGACATTAGATTTACTTGATTGCCTCTGGTTAGGGCAGGAGGGGTTACTATACACTAGGCAGGAATTTCAATGGCAGGAAATTCATTCAATCCAATTTGTACTGGTGAAAGGGATTAGGAAGAAGAATGTTGTAATTCAAAAATATGACTCCTGAAGTTGGTACTTTCTTCCCTTTACACATCTAGAGAGTTACCTGTAAAGGGGGAAAAAACCAGAATTTCTGGATAATATGTGGTTATATGACCTCATAACTGAACATAACTGAAATATGTTTAGGGGAATAGTCTCTGTATAGCCAAGTCCCTGGCTCCAATTATACAAGCTATGTTAAGAATGGAAAGAAGTCTCATAGAGCAAGTCACGCCCCTCTCCGTAAATCAGCATCACCTAAATTTCTGAGCAATGACAGTGCAGATGTTCTCTTCTAAAATGCTAAAGACATTAAGACTACAAAGACTAACTGGGGCCAGAGAACAGTTTATTTAAATTTGACATATGTCCTCATGGAATGCGGCCAGGTACAGAGCAACTCCCACCATCCAAAAATGCCAGTTCTTGACTCTGAAATCTTGTTTGTTCCCCTCCTCTTCATCTTCCTGGATCTCCTCACCGACCTGTAGCACCTTCTGTCCCTCTCCCTGCAATGGTTCTTTGTTCTTGCACTTTTCATCCTCTTCCTGCTCCATTAGAGCCTGCCCATCATCCATATCTTGGATTGTCTGATTTGGGTATGAAAACATTTGGAGATGGAAATTAGAGGCTTAAGACTGGTCTGCACTGCCAACTCTTGATTCAGTTCCACAGAGGGAACCTGCACTGCCTTGTGGGAATGCTTAGTGTTCTTAGAGATTTGAATCCTCCTTAATGGGTCTTTTTGGAACTTCATGTTGTCTTTTTGAAACTGACACCAAAGCCTTTTATATGGCTTCCCTTTGGGTGTAGGTCTTTTCCAAAATGCTCTGCACTTGCTAGTGTTGGCTCCAAACAGATGAGTCCGTCCATGGCCAAGGGTGTTACTGTACAGAGTCTGCCTTTTGTGCTTGGGCAACTCTGAAGATTGGGAGGTCTTTTTGGCACAATTTCTGGTGCTGGTAGAGGAACTCATGTCTTTGAATCTTGATGTTAATCACGATTCCAGAGATGTCTTTGGCATGGTTGTGGGTGTAAATGGCAAGCTTCCCTTGGGCTGCAGTTTTGCTGATCATAAGACCCCTTATTGGAATTGAGGACTATGTACATCTCTGTGGATTGGAGCTCTTCGGTTTAGATTGAGTTGTAGCCCTGACTCTTTTCTGACATGTAGTGTGTAAACTGGAAATTTGGACTCCTGGTTTTCTCCCAAGTCCAAAGGGATGGTGATGAGAGTCACGACCATAGAGTACAAATTCTGCCATGGAGAAGGTGACACGAACACACTTGTCAAACTATCTGGGTGAAATACCCTGGTGGCTCTGACGGTTTTGTGGGGCTTGTGATCCTTTTGGCAGCCCCATGACTCCCCCACCCAAATGTCTAGATTAGGGGTATTTGCAGAGATATGGTTGCCATGACATCACAGATTTGTGATTTCATGGAAACAACAGTGAGCAGTCCCTCTATCACTGACTTTGCCTCCTAGGGCTTTAGGTTGAGACCCCTAATAAGGACAGAAGAAGAGCACTATTAGCCTGATCATGAAGTCATGTTGTCTTTTGTGTTTATTTTCCACTTCTCATTACTATACAGAGATAAAAAATGAGGTTCACTATACCATAGTACTTCCTGGTCAACTTTTCTCCTGAAATAAGAAGGAGTTCCAGCCTAGTCAAAGATCTAAATAAACAGTGAGGGCTCTTGGACAGCATTAGCTATCTGTGAGGATTGTCATCTTAAGTGTAAGTGAGTCCTTTATTACCTTTTTTTCCCTGTGGAATCTGTGGATGAAAAGGGGAATGAAATTCCCTTTTAAAGGGAAAGATACTAGTATGGAGATACATTTTGTTGTCTTTTTCCTAATCTCCTATTCTTATAAAACACCAGTCCTAATGGATTAGGGCTCACTCTACCTTATTTTAACTTAAACACCTTTTTGAAGGCCATGTTTCAAAAACAGTCTGCATAATAACTAACCCTTAAGTAAGAGCATTTGGTGGCACTATTTGTCACAATTAGTTTATTCTAAATTCCCCTGGTAATTTGTATAGCCATGCTTACCTGTTGATTTTATTCAGAGGAAAATAAACTGCATCTATTGAAAGGATTGCAATGTCCACAATAGCCAAACTGTGGAAGGATCTGAGATGCCCTTCAACAGATGAATGGATAAAAAAGATGTGGTTCATATATACAATAGAATATTACTCAGCCATCAGGAAGGATGAATACCCACCATTTGCATCAGTATGAATGGAACTGGAGGGAATTTTGCAAAGTGAAATACTCAAGCAGAGAAAGACAATTAGCCTATGATTTCACTCATATGTGGAACATAAGAAATAGCACAGAGGACTACAAGGGAAGAGAACACTCAATGGGAAGAAATCAGAGAGGGAGACAAACCATGAAAGACTCCGGAGTCTGGGAACCAAGCTGAGAGTTACAGAAAGGAGGGGGGTGGGAGGATGTCCAGGAGGCACAGAGAACTCAACTCCACTCAAATTCAGTAAAAATAGGTCCACACCTCAATATATAATATTAAAGATTGCAAATTTCAGAGATAAAGAGAAAATCCTTAAAGCAGCTTGGGACAAGGGGTCCTTAAACTACAAGGGAAGATACATAAGGATGGCAGCAGATTTGTCCACAAAGGCCTGATGGGTGAGGAAAGGACTGGCATGATAGACTCAACATGCCAAAAGTGAAACTTAAATGCATCCAAGAATATTTTATCAAGCAGGATGTCATTCAGAATAGAAAACATAAAAATTTCTACGATAAACAAAAACTAAAGGAATTTGTGAACACTACTCAGAGCTTCAAGAAATATTAAAGGAGATCCTTTGAACAAACAGAGATTCCAAAATATCAAAAACAGAAAGAAAAACAGACAAGATATAGAAACAGCAACTTTACAGGCACTAGAATGGCACTAAAATCATATGCTTCAATAATTACACTGAATGTAAATGGATTAAATGGTCCAATCAAAAGACACAGGTATCAGATTGAATTTTAAAAAAATGACCCATCCATATGCTGCTTACAAGAGATGAATTTTAGACACACAGACACCTCTAGATTGAAATTGAGTGGGGGGAGAACAATTTATCATACTAATGGACATCAAAAGAAAGCTGGAGTAGACATTCTTCCATTGGACAAACTAGATTTTAAAAAAAAGATTGTAATAAGAGATCAGGTAGGATGCTATATCCTAATAAAAGAGTCTATCAACAAGAGGATTAAAAACTGTAAATATTTATGCTCCTAAATTGGGGGCAGCCAATTATGTAAACCCATTAATAACAAACTGAAAGAAACTCATTCATAATAATACAATAATGAGGGGTATTTGGGTGGCTCAGCCTGTTAAACGTCTGCCTGGGATCCAGGCCCACATCAACCTTCCTGCTCAGTGAGGAGCCTGCTTCTCCCTCCACTATGCCTCTCCCTCTGCTTCTGCTCTCTCACTCTCGCTCTAATAAATAAATAAAATCTTTTTAAAAATAATACAATAATAATAGGGGAATTTAACATCCCACTTACAACAATGAATGGATCATTTAAGTACAAGATAAAAAAGGAAACAAGTCTTTAAATGACCAGACAGCCTTCACAGATATATTCAGCGGGCTTCTTCCTAAATAGCAGAATACACATTCTTCTTGAATGCATAAGGAACAATCTCCAGAATAGATCACATCCTGGATCACAATCAGGTCTCAACTGTATAAAAAGAATGAGTTTATTTCATGGATATTTTCAGAACACCACACTTTAAAACATGAACTCATTTACAGAAGAAAAAAAAATTGGAAGGACCACAAATACATAGAAGTAAAGAGCCTCCTCAGTATCATGGAAGACATATATAAAAACTCCACAGTGAATATCATCCTCAACAGGGAAAACCTGGGAGCTTTTCAACTAAGGTCAGGAACATGACAAGGCTGTCTACTCACCACTGTTGTTCAATACAAGAGTGGAAGTCCTAGCCTCAGAAATCAGACAACAAAGAGAAGTAAAAGGCATTGAAATGGGAAAGGAAGAAATGAAACTCTCACTCTTTGCAGATGACATGATACTGTATGTTGAAAACCCAAAGACTGCAACAAAAATTGATATAGGAACTAGAACTGAAACAGGAATTCAGCAATGTTGCAGGATATAAATTCACCATACAGAAGTCAGTTGCATTTCTATACAGTAACAACTGGGCAGAGGAAAGAGAAATTAAAGAATAAATCCCATTTGCAATGACACCAAAAATGATAAGACATCAAGGAATACACCTAACCAAAGAGGTAAAGTATCTGTACTCTGAAAACTACAGAACACTTATGACAGAAAATGAGGGAGATACAAGGGAATGGAAAAACATTCCCTGCTCATGGATTGGAAGTGCAAATATTGTTAAAATAACTACACTACCCAAAGCAATCTACACATTCCATGCCATCCCTATCAAAATATCATCAACATTTTTCACAGAGCTGGAACAAACAATCCTAAAATTTGTATGGAACCAGAAAGGATTCCAAATAGTCAAAAGTGATGTTGAAAAAGGAAACCAAAGCTTGAGGCATCACAATCCCGGTCTTCAAGCTGTATCACAAGACTGTTATCAGCAAGACAGTATGGTCCTGGCACAAAACAGGCACAGAAATCAATGTGACAGAAAGAGAACCCAGAAACGGACCTTTAACTCTATGGCCAACTAATCTTTGATGAAGCAGGAAAGACTATGCAACAGAAAAAGACAGTCTGTTCAAGAAATGCTGATGGGAAAACTGGACAACAATGTGAAGAAGAATGACACTGGACAACTTTCTCACACTATACACAAAGATTAACTCCAAATGGATGAGACACCTAAATGTCAGTCTGGAGCCCATCAAAATCCTAGAGAAAAACATAGGCAGCAGCGTCTTTGACCTAGGCCATGGCAACTTCTTGCTAACACATCTCCAGAATCAAGGGAAACAAAAGTGAAAATGAACTATTGGGATGTTAGAAAGTAACAAGCTTTTCATAGCAAAGGAAACAGTCAACAAAACTAGAAGGCTACCTATGGAATTGGAAAGGATATTTTCAAATGTCTGATATTTAAAAGGCTAGCATCCAAAACTTATAAAGAACTTCTGAAACTCGACAGCTAAAAAAACAAAAAAAATCCAGTTAAGAAATGGCCGGAAGTCACGAACAGACGTTTATCAAAAAGGACATATCTTCTCCCATTCTGGGCATTGTCTCTTTGTTTTATTGACTGTTTCCTTTGTTGTGCAGAAGGTTTTTATCTTGATGAAGTCCTGAAACTTTATTTTCACTTTTGTTTCCCTTGACTTTGGAGACATGTCTTGAAAGAAGTTGCTGTGCCTGATGTTGAAGAGCTTACTGCCTATATTCTCCTGTAGGACTTTGATAGATTCCTGTCTCACATTGAGGTCTTTCATCCATTTCGAGTTTATCTTTCTGTATGATGTAAGAGAATGGTCACGTTTCCTTCTTCTATATGTAGCTGTCCAATTTTCCAGCAACTTATTGAAGAGACTGCCTTTCTTCCATTGCATTTTTTTTCCTGCTTTGTCAAAGACTAGCTGGCCATAGAGTTGAGGGTCCATTTATGGAGTCTCTTTCTGTTCTATTGGTCTATTTTTCTGTTTTGTGCCAATACCATGCTGTCTTGGTGATCACATCTTTATAATATAGCTTGAAATCAAGCTACATGATGCCCAGCTTTGTTTTTCTTTTTCAACCTTTCCTTTGGTGATTTGGGGTCTTTTCTACTTCCATACAAATTTTAGGATTGTTTGTTCCAGGTCCGTGAAAAATGTCGATGTTATTTTGATAGGCATTGCACTGAACGTGGAGATTGCTCTGGGCAGCATAGACATTTTCACAATGATTATTCTTCTGATCCATGAGCTAGGAAGGTTTTTCCATCTTTTAGTGTCTTCTTCAATTTCCTCCATAAGTGTTCTGTATTTTCTTTTTTTTTTTTTAAAGATTTGATTTATTTGACAGAGAGAGACACGGTGAGAGAGGGAACGCAAGCAGGGGAGTGGGAGAGGGAGAAGCAGGCTTCCCCATGCAGCAGGGAGCCTGATGCAGAGCTGGACCACAGGACCCTGGGAGCATGACCTGAGCTGAAGGCAGAAGCTTAAGGACTGAGCCACCCAGGCGCCCCTGTTCTGTACTTTCTAGAGGACAGATCTTCTACCTCTTTGGTTAGGTTTATTTCTAGGTATCTTATGGTTTTTGGTCCATTGTACATCAAATCAATTCTCTAATTTCCTTTTCTACAGTTACGTTGTTAGTGTATAAGAAAGCAACTGATTTTTGTGGATTGATTTTGTATCCTGCCACATTACTGCATTGCTGTATGAGTTCTAGTAATTTGGGGATGGAGTCTTTTGGGTTTTCCACATAAAGTCTCATGTCATCTTTGAAGAGAGAGAGTTTGACTTCTTCTTTGCCAATTTAAATATACTTTATTTCTATTTGTTATCTGATCGTTGATGCAGGATGTCTAGTACTCTGTCAAAGAATAGTGGTGAGAGTGGGCATCCTTGTTGTGTTCCTGATCTTAAGGGAAAAGCTCTCAGCTTTTCCCCATTGAGAATGATATTCACTGTGGGCTTTTCATGGATGGATTTTATGAACTTGAGGAATGTTCCCTCTATCCCTACACTCTGATGAGTTGTAATCAGGAAAGGGTGCTGTATTTTGCCAAATGCTTTTTTCTGCACCATTTGAGAGGACACGTGTTTCTTTTCTGTTCTCTTATTTATGTGTTCTATCACACTGATTGATTTGTGAATGTTGAATCACCCTTGCATCCCAGGAATAAATCCCACCTGGTTGTGATGGATCTTCCTTTTATTTTTTTTTAAGATTTTATTTATTTATTTGAGAGAGAGAATGAGAGATGGAGAGCACGAGAGGGAAGAGGGTCAGAGGGAGAAGCAGATCCCCTGCTGAGCAGGAAGCCCAATGTGGGACTCGATCCCGGGACTCCAGGATCATGACCTGAGCCAAAGGCAGTTGCTTAACCAACTGAGACACCCAGCTGCCCCTGGATCATCCTTTTAAGGTACTGTTGGACCTTATAGGTAGGCTCATTTGAGAATTTTGGCATCCATACGCATCAGGGATATTGGTCTGTAATTCTCCTTTTTGATGGAGTCTTTGCCAGGTGTTGGTATCGAGTTAATGTCGGCCTCATAAGAGGAGTTTCTAAATTTTCCTTCTGTTTTCTTTTATGTTGTTGTTGTTATGTTTTTTTGTCTTTGTTTTGTTTGTTTGTTCTTGAAACTGCTTCATGAGAATAGGTATTATTTCATTAGCCATCATGGAAATTCAAATAAAAACTACATTGAATGTAATGTATGGTGGTTAAAATAACAATAAAAAAATTTTAAAAAACACATTGATATACCACTTTATATCAGTTAGAATGACAAAAATTGACAAGGCGAGAAACAACCAATGTTGGAGAGGTTGTGGAGAAAGGGGTACACTATAACACTGTTGGTGGGAATGCAAGTTGGTACAGCCATGTTGGAAAACAGTGTGGAGGTGCCTCAAATGATTAAAAATAGAGCTACCCTATGACCCAGGAATTTCACTCCTGGGTATTTACCCCAAAGATACAGATGAATTGAAAAAAAGGGCCATATGCACCCCAATGTTCATAGCAGCAATGTCCACAATAGCGTAACTGGAAGGAGCTGAGATGTCCTTCAACAGAGAATTGGGTAAAAAAGATGTGGTCCATATATACAATGGAATATTACTCAGCCATCAGAAAGGATGAATACCCAACATTTTCATAAACATGGATGGGACTGAGGAGTATCATGCTTAGTGAAATAAGTCAAACAGAGAAAGACAGTTATCATATGGTTTCACTTATTTGTGGAACATAAGGAATAGCATGGAGGACATTAGGGGAAGGAAGGGGAAAATGAAGGAAGAGAAATCAGAGTGGGAGATGAACCACGAGAGACTATGGACTCTGGGAATGAAACTGACGGTTTTAGAGGGGAGGAGGGTGAGGGATGGGTGAGCCCGGTGATGTGTATTAAGGAGGGAATGTGTTGCATGGAGCACTGGGTGGCATATGCAAACAATGAATCATGGAACAGTACTTCAAAAAAAAAAGGTTATTGAAAAATAAATGAAAAATATTAAAAAAATAAAAATAATTGTGACACTTGTGTTTAACAAACATGTTTTTTCCCCCCTAGAACAAGTAATTCTCTAAAATAACAATGGAGTGACCTCTGATTTAACTTAATTTTGACACTATCTGCATGGAGATAATGTCAGTTCCCACAGGTGAGCTACAACATTGCTGCCACTTAATTCGGGTACCAGACCCAAGGATGGGATATCATATGCTTCTGACTGAACATCTGCAATTTGGAAGTTCCAATGACCCTCTTTTTGTGTTCAATTAATTTGCTAGAGCAGCTCACAGAACTCACTTATGTTTATGAGCTTATTAAAGGATATGTTAAAGAATACAGATGAACAGTAAGATGAAGACATACAGAGATGGATGACTGGATCATAGGGTAGTTCTATTTTTAACTTTAAAAAAAATATTTGATTTATTTATTCATGAGAGTCAGAGAGAGAGAGAGAGGGGCAGATGCAGAGGGAGAAGCAGGTGCCCCGCCTAAAGGGAGCCCAATGTGGGGCTCGATCCTGGGAGGCTGGGATCATGACCTGAGCAGAAGGCAGATGCCCAACCATCTGAGCCAGCCAGGCTCCCCTATTTTTAACTTATTAAGGAACGTCCATATTGTCAGTGAGGAGGTGTCCCTGGGTCAGAATGAGTCTCTTGTAGACCAACTATCGAAGGGTCTTGTTGCCAATGGGTCTGTGCCTCTTGGACACAACTGCCGGTGTTTTTCTCTGGATTAGGGAAATTTTCATTTATAAATTCTTCAAATAACTCTTCTGTCCTCTTTCCATGCCCTACTTCTTCTGGGTTTCCTAAATATGGAAATTAGTTTGCTTTATGGGATGGCTGAGTTCCCTAAGTCTGCCTTTTTGATCTAATAGTGTTCTTGCCCTCTTCTTTTCAACTTCATTATATTCTAAATCACGTATTTTGTCCTCAGCTTCATCAGTCCTCATTGTGATAATACTCAGTTTGTTTTGCATCTCAGTTATAGCATTTTTCCTTTCAGCCTGACGAGCTGGTATGGCAGCAAGAATTTCTCTGGTGTCTTCTATGCTTCTTTCAAGTCCAACTAGTAGTCTAATGGCTGTTGATCTAAATTCTTGTTCTGTGAGATTCCTTACATCTCTTTTGAGCAAGTCCCTGGCTATGAATTCTTCCTACCTTTCCTTTGAGGAGAATTCCTCCATCCTGTCATTTTGACTATGTTTCTATCTTTTTTGAGTTATGAAATCTTGTTCTGTTGGCTGCACATATGGAGAGTAATGCTGTATTAAGAAGGGGTCCGATACTCTCTGTCCTTTCTGGAAGTGTTTCTAGTGTATGCTGTGTGCACTCTGCTATTGTGCTGTAGCTGCTTTTTCCCCCTGGAGAGTTCCTTCTTGCTTGTCATGGGAAGTGTTTGGATGTCTACGTAGGTGTGCTTTGATTAGTTTGTTAAATAAGTCAGATAAAGGTGGGGTGTGGAGCCTAATCCAAGAAAAGTGAAAAGGGGAAGGAACAAAAAAGCAAATGGGCAAACAAAAAGGGGAAGCCTGCTTCCAAGGAAAAAGAAAGAAGGAAAGAAGAAAGTACAGAAAAACAAAAGCAAGCCTATGCCAAAAAAAGAGTAAAGGAAACAAACAAATGAACAAAAAAGTGGAATCCTGATTCAAAAGGGGGGGGGAAAGAAAAAGAAAAAGAAAGACAGCCTGGTCCTCTTTCCAGCAGAAGTGAATTTGACACTTTGGAGCAATCTGTGATCAGTTAACTTGGTACATGCGGGGGTCACGTGTTGGTCAACTTGGGGAGAGGATCTGTCCAGTGGCTCCCAGTCAGGCCCACCGTGTAGGGTGCAAGGGAGGCAGAGATTGTTGTAAGCAACTGCATCCTCTACCAGAAACTCCGTATTTCTCTCTGAAGTCCCATCGTTCTGCTTGTGGGTGGTGGAGTGGGAGATGACATCACCCTGTCCTCTCATCCGGGGGAGGGGAATATATGCCCACTGCTGTTCTGGAGGCCATGAGAGAAAAATGAACAGTCTCCCTCCCTGTGTCCCAGGCCTTAGATGATCCCTGCTCTCAAGCCCTCTGTGCCCAGCCATTGGCACACCCAGCACCACATATGTCATGTTTTTTATCTTTGGCAGTGGCTGGCACTCAAAATTCCAAGTCTTAAAACATCTGGTCTCCCCCCCTGGAGTAGGAGATCACTACAACATTTTGTCCTTCATGATACTATTCCAGAGGAGCCGACACACCATCAGGCAGGTCCCTGGAGTGTGTGGTCAAGCATAGAGAAAAGCAGTGAGCAGGTCATCTGCCCTTTATCTGTGCGTCTGTAACCTGCTGTTGAATGAATGGGCAAAAGCCCCCGTTGGGTCTTTTTTCCTTGGAGAGGCAATATAAACCTCTTCCAAATGTATTCCAGGAAAGGAACTGTTCTCTCCCAGTGCAACCCCATGGATCTGTATACCAGGGCACCTTGTGCAAACCTTACACACCACTTTCTTTTCCACACTCCCCCTCTCTCCCTGGCTTCACTTAGTAGAATGGGATTTTCCCCCATTGAGGCCACAGGGCTTTTCTCTCCCTCAACTCATGTCTCAGAACCTTGCATCTGCCATGTTTTCCCCTCCAACTGTGCAGATTGTTTTCTTAATCCTGAGATCGTCTTCCTAGTTGTTCAAAATGATTTGATGTTGATCTAGCTGTGATCAAAGGATGAGGTAAGCCCAGCTTTCCCTACTACTCCACCATCTTAACTCACACTTTTCAGATTCTTGTTCTTCTCCAATGAACTTTTGTTCTAAACAACACTCCTAACTTCGTTCCTAAGATTTAACAAAAGGTGACCTTTGGCTGTTCTGACTGCCTATGGTTCACCATTTTTGCTTGTCCTGAATTGAAGTTCCTCAGCTATTCCTAAATAAACTCGGTGTGTTGGTTAAATAACTGGTGATTTTATTTTTAACATTGTATCTCCATTTTGTAGGTGAGAAACTAAGATCTACATGGGTTAAAAGCTGCTCTTAACATTGTTTCATTTGAAACATACTCATATTTTCAGATACGCAAATTCATGTGTAATTCCTGCCATATTTTCACTCTGTTCTCTCCCATAGGGAACATATGATGTCATGCAGGCATTAAGAAGGGTAAGAAAACCTATATGTAAATGATGTTAGAAGATATCTCTAACATATCATTGATGGAAAAAATCGTAAATTTGTAAATTTACTACTTATACCACTATTTATGTTGACACATGCATAACAGTGTCAGAAATGTTACAGAGGAAACTATTAACAGTGGCTAACTGTGGAATTGAGAGGTAGGAGTCTTTAAAATGTACCCAGCATTTGTTTTTTTGGGAGGAGGTAAGATGGCAGAGGAATAGTGGGCCCTATTTCAACCGGTCACCTGGATTTAGCTGGATAGCTACCAAACCCATTCTGAACACCAATGAACACTATGAGATGTAAGAATATGTACCTGTAACTCTACAAGCAGAAAATCTCCAGTGGTCTCGAGATATGAAGGGTGGAGCCGTAATTCTGTGCACAGCTAATAGAAGATAAACAGAAGGCAGAGTGAGCCACCATAAGCTGGCACCAGGAAGGTAATAAAACACTGGAGCACACATGTGTCCTGCACTGGGGACAGGGAACAGACTCTCAGACCAGTAGGGGCAGGGAAAGGGCTCTGGTCCAGGTCCCAGACAGGATCCAGGAGCTGCGGGTGCACACGCATGACCCGGGGGTGGCTCACAGTTTTAGAAGCACAAAGGGCAGAGATGTGCCTAGCCCTGGGTTCCACCTCTGGGAGTGTTGTGGGGCACATAACTGGGGAGGCTACACTTTTTAGCATTAGAGGCAAAAATGGAGACAGTGTGGCTTGGAGAGCTCACAGAAGAGCAGTCTGTGATTTATGTGCTCTGGGACAGAGATTAGGGTGTGGTCTCACCTCTGCTCTGACCTTCAGAAGAGATTCAGAAAGCCACCAGGGGAAGCTGCCAGAGAACAAAAGGTCAAACCCCGGTTTTCACAGAGCCTACCCCGCCATGATAGGGAGGAGAGCTATTCTGTCCAAGCAGGTTTGCCTGAGGACAGAGCAATAGGGCCCTCCCCCAGAAGACAGGCTAAAAGAACAAGAGGATGACAGCCCTAGGGTCCCTATAAAACAGGTGCATCTTGCTAGGATTGTGGTTAATATTTGGGAATTTGTACATCCCCTCAACCACCCCACAACAGAATGACTAAGAGGAGGAATCCCCAACAACAACAACAACAGAATCAGAGACTATGGCCTCTGCCACAGACATAATGGATATGGATATAAGCAAGATATCAGAGATAGACTTCAGAGAACAATTATGAAGTCACTATCTAGGCTTGAGAAAAATATTAGTGACAATATACAATCCTAAGGGCAGACATGAGATCTAATCAGGACAAACTTAAAAAGGGTATAAGTGAAATTTAGGGTAAACTGGATACTCTGAGTGGCAGGGAAAATGAGGCAGAAGAATGAATTAGTTATGTAGAAATTAAGATGACAAAATATAAGGAAACTGAGGAGGATTGGGGAAAACAGCTTAAGTCCAAGAGATCAGACTGAGAGAGATTAAGGATGCCATGAAATATTCCAATGTCAGAATTATTGGGATCCCTGAGGGAATGTGGAGAGAGAGGGGTCTAGAAGATATTCTTGAGCAAATTGTAGCTGAGAATTTCCATAATCTGGGGAAGGAAAAATCATAGAGGCGGAGAGGACCCCTCCCAAGTTCAATGTGAACAGATCCATGTCCCGGCATATAATAGTACAACTCGCAAATCTTAGATCCAAGGAAACAATCCTGAAACCATCTATGCAGAAGAGATTCCTTATGTACAGAGGGAGGAATATAAGAATAACATCAGACCTATCCACAGAGACTGGTAAACCAGAAACGGCTGGCAAGATATATTCAGGGTACTAAATGAGAAGGGCTTGCAGCCAAGGATACTTTATCTGGCAAGGCTGTCATTCAGAATGGATGGAGAGATAAAGAGCTTCCAAGAGCAGCAGAAATGAAAGAATATGTGACAACCAAGCTAGCCCTGCAAGAAATATTAAGGGGGTCTTATAAGGGAGGAAAAAACCCCAAGAGTGATTGAGACCAGAAATTACAGAGACAATCCATAGAAACAGGGACTGCACAGGCAACACGATGGCACAAAAATCATATCTTTCAATAGTCACTCTCAACATGACTAGCCTAATTGCTCCCATAAATGGCACAGGGTTGCAGATTGGATGAAAAGACAGGACCCATCCATATGTTGTTTACAAGAGACTCATTTTGAACCTAAATATACCTCCAGACTGAAAGTGTGGAGATGGAGAACAATTTTTCATGCCAATGGACCTCAAAAGAAAGCCTCGGTAGCAATTCTCGTATCAGACAAATTAGATTTTAAGCTAAAGACTATAGTAAGAGATACAGAGAGACACTATATCATTCTTAAAGGGTCTATTCAACAAGAACATCTAACAATTGTAAATGTCTATGCCCACAACATTGGATAGCCAACTACATATGCCAAGTGTTAATCAAAATAAAGAATAATCTAGGTAATAACACTCCACTGTCAGAAATGGACAGCTCATCTAAGCAGATGATCAAAAAAGAAACAAGAGCTTGGAATGATACATTGGACCAGATGGACTTCATAGACATATACAGAACATTCCACCCTGAAACAACAGAGTACACATTCTTTTAAGCACACACAGAACTTTCTCCAGAATAGACCACATACTGGGTCACCAAGCAGATCTCAAAGCACACCAAAAGATTGTGATAGTTCCCTGAATATTTTCAGACCACAAAGCTTTGAAACTGGAACTCAGTTACAAGAAAAAATTTGGAAGAAATTCAAACATTTGGAAGTTAAACACCATCCTGCTAAAAATGATTGGATCAACCAGTAAATTAAAGAAGAACTGAAACAATTCATGGAAACCAATGAGAATGAAAATCCATCAGTCCAAAACCTATGAGATACTGCAAAGGCAGTCCTAAAGGGGAAATACAAAGCCATCCAAAACTCCCTCAAAATAGTAGAAAAATCGCTAATGCACAAGCTAACCTCTCACCTAAAGGAACTGGAGATAGAACAACAAATAAAACCTAAACCAAGCAGGAGAAGAGAAATAATCAGGATTAGAGCAGAGATCAATGAAATAGAAACCAGAAAAACAGTAGAGCAGATCAATGAAAGTAGAAGGTGGTTCTTTGAAAGAATTAATAAGATCAATAAACCACTGGCCAGACATATCCAAAAGAAAAGAGAAAGGGCCCAAATTAATAAAATTATGAATGAAAGGGGAGAAAGCATGACTAACACCAAGGAACAGGAAGCAGTTATTAGCAACTATATGACTTTAAATTAAGCAACCTGGAAGAAATGGATGCCTTCCTGGAAATCTATAAACTACCAAGACTGAAACAGGAAGAAATTGACAAACTGAATAGACAAATAATCAGTGAAGAGATTGAAGAAGTGATCAAAAACCTCACCAAAAACCAAACCAAAACAAAACAAAAACAAAAACAAATACAAAAGCACAAGAGTCCAGGGCCTGATGAATTCCCAGGAGAATTCTACCAAACATTTAAAGAAGGAATAATACCTCTTCTCCTGAAGATCTTTAAAAAAGAAAAAGAAAAAAGAAACAGAAGGAAAACTAACAATCTCCTTCTATGAGGCCAACATTAACTTGATACCAAAACCAGGCAAAGACCCCTGAAGAATTATGAACCAATATCCCTGATGACCACCTTCTTTCACTACAGAAAAAATAAGCACAAAATTGATTAAAGATGCAAATGTGAGACCTGAAACCATAAAAATCCGAGCAGAGAGCACAGGCGGTAATGTCTCTGGCTTCAGGCGAAGCAACAATTTTTTTCTACATATGCCTCCTGATGCAAGGGTAACAAAGCAAAAATAAACTATTGGGACTTCTTCAAGATAAAAAGCTTTTGCACAGAGAAGGAAATAATTGGCAGAACTAAAAGGCAACCTAAGGAATGGGAGAAGATATTTGCCAATGACATATCCTGTAAAGGGTTAGTATACAGTAACTATAAAGAACTTATCAAACTCAACATTCCCAAACCACATAACACATTTTAAAAGTGGGCAAAAAGTGAGTAGACATTTTTCCCAAGAAGACATACACATGGCCAACAGACACATTAAAGATGCTCAACATCACTCATAATCAGGGAAATGCAAATCAAAATTACAATGTGGTATCAACTCACACCTGTCAGAATGACCAAAATTAACAACACAAGAAACAGGAGGTGTTCGCAAGGATGGGGAGCAACGGAACCTTGCTGCTTTGATTATATACATATGTATGTGTGTGTATATATACATATGCTTCTATAACTGATAAATTCCAAACTGTGGAAAAAGCTGAGATACCCTTCAACAGATGAATGGATAAAGAAGATATGGTCTGTATGTACAATGGAATATTACTCTGCCATCAGAAAGGATGAATACCCAACTTTTATATCAACATGGATGGGACTGGAGGAGATTTTGCTAAGTGAAACAAGTCAGGCAGAGAAAGTCAACTAGCATATGGTTTCACTTATGTGTGGAACATAAGGAATAGCATGGATGACACTAGGAGAAGGAAGGGAAAAATTAGGTGGGGGGAATTAGAGGGGGAGATAAACCATGACGGACTATGGACTCTGAGAAACAAACAGTGTTTTAGAGGGGTGGGAGGAGAGGGGATTGGTTAGCCCTGTGGTGGGTATTAAGGAGGGCACGTACTGCATGGAGCACTGGGTGTTGTATGAGAACAATGGATCATGGGTCACCACATCAAAAACTAATGAGCTATTGTATGGTGACTAACATAGCATAATAAAATTTAAAAAAGATTTTCCATAGAGGAGTGAAATCGTATGGTATTTGTCTTTATCTGACAGAGTTATTTCACTTAGCATAATACCCTCTAGCTCCATCCATATTGCTTCAAATGGCAAGATATCATTCTTTTTGATGGCTGAGAAATATTCCATTACATTTATATATATATATATATATATATATATATATATATATATATATA
>NC_058420.1:1535962-1537485 GCF_002201575.2 Neomonachus schauinslandi
TATATATATATATATATATATATATATATATATATATATATATAAATACACACATGCAGACACACACACGCACACACACACACACATACATCCCACACATCTTAAGCCATTCATCTATTGATGGACATCGGGGCTCTTTCCACAGTTTAGCTATTGCGGATGTTGCTGCTATAAACACTGGGGTACATGTGACCCTTCTTCTCACTACATCTGTTTCTTTGAGGTAAATCCCTAGTAGTGCAATTGCTGGGTAATAGGGTAGGTCTATTTTTAACTTTTTGAGGAAACTCCATATTGATTTCCAGAGTGGCTGCACCACTTGTATTCCCACGAACAGTGCAAGAGGGTTCCCCTTTCTCCACATCCTCACCAACATATGTTGTCTCCTGCCTTGTTAATTTTAGCCATCTGACAAGGGTAAGTTGATAAGTCATTGTGGTTTTGATTTGTATATCCCTGATGGTGAGTGATGAGCAACATTACATGTGTTTGTTAACCATTTAAGCACTGGAATCATTCAGGAAGGTGACTGGGTAAGGAAAATTCATGGGTGGAAGCTCTCACAGCTACACTTCTTTGGTGGGGAAATATTTTAAAAAATTTTATTTATTTGACAGAGAGAGAGAGCATGATTGGGGGAGCAGCAGAGGAAGAGGGAGAAGCAGACTCCCCACTGAGTGGGGAGCCTGACGTGGGGCTCAATCCCAGGACCCTGAAATCATGACCTGAGCCGAAGGCAGACGCTTAACTGAATGAATCACCCCATTACCCCTAGAGACATTTTTGATTGGGTAGGTAGTAAATCACAATTCTTGAGATTTGTGGTTATAGGGTTAACAATATGATTTTTATTCATCTATCCAAGCTGATAGTGCATTAGAGAGGTAAACAAGTTCCTATGACATGCAGATGAATAATTATCAATTACAGAATATCAACAACGATTATTAAAGGGAGGTTGTGAATTGGGTAGAGGGAGATTCAATCCATGGCTCTCCTTACAACATTTCATTGCCTAATGTAGTTGTCTCAAGGGCTGCACCCTCCTACATTTAACATCCCCCAGCCCCACCTCTCAGGTTCAATAAGCCATGATAATAATTTCATAATCATCATGGTATAAATGGAATTATTTCCCCAGCTGGGCTTTAGCTAACTACACTTTAATATTCTTTCACCCACGGTC
This sequence comes from Neomonachus schauinslandi, assembly GCF_002201575.2. Lineage (NCBI taxonomy): Eukaryota > Metazoa > Chordata > Mammalia > Carnivora > Phocidae > Neomonachus > Neomonachus schauinslandi. Next base: position 1,537,149 of record NC_058420.1, read on the forward strand.
TTTTTTTCCCACTAAAGTACAACAGCATATATAAGTATATACAATTGACCCATGAACAAAACAAATTTGAACTCTCTGGATCTACTTATATGCAAATTAAAAAGAAGAAAACTCTTAACAACTTTAATTATATAGGCTGGAATGCGATGAACCATGAAATCTTTTAAGAAAATCTTCCATTCCCAGTCCAGTAAAAAGGTATGTTGAACCTGAAAAAAAGAGGAAGAAGAAGAAGATGATGATGAAGAGGAAGGAGGGGGAGGAGGGGGAGGAGGAGGGGCGGACTGGAGGAAGAAGAAGAAGAAGAAGAAGAAGAAGAAGAAGAAGAAGAAGAAGA
>NC_058420.1:1537495-1589472 GCF_002201575.2 Neomonachus schauinslandi
AAGAAGAAGAAGAAGAAGAAGAAGAAGAAGAAGAAGAAGAAGAAGAAAAGAAGAAGAAGAAGAAGAAGGAGAAGAAGAAGAAGGAGAAGATGATAGAAGAAGAAGAAGAAGAAGAAGAAGAAGAAGAAGAAGGAGGAGGAGGAGGAGGAGGAGGAGGAGGAGGAGGAGGAGAAGAAGGAGAAGTAGAAGAAGAAGAACAAAAAGAAGAAGATGCAAAGGCAGAAGGAAAAGAAATAGAGAAATAATGAATTAGAAACATACCAAACATCATGCCTTAGATCCTCCCATATCCCTGCCGGTATCTGGAAATAAAGAATTCTCAGAAAGAAGACTGTTTTTTAAATTATCACATAAGGGGACAGAGTTAAGACGACAGAGTTGTAGCTGGACCCTGAGCTTGCCTTATCCTACAAACACAACTAGATCAACATCCCAACTATTCTGAACAAGTAGGAAGATGATGTGAGGATTAAGAAAACAATCTGCACAGCTGGACAGAGACAACGTGGCTGATTCAAGGTTCCAGGTTTCGAGACTTGATCTGGGGTGAGGAAAGCCATGTGGTCCCCAAGGGGAAGGAAACATTTCCATGCAGCAAATTCAGGGAGAAGGAGAGAGCACAGCAGGGAGTTTTCACACAATAAGCCACAGGGAGGAGCTCCCCAGGGTTGCACTAGAAGAGATCGCTCTTTGAAAGAGCCTATTTCCCCTCTCCATGTACAAAAGACAGCTAGAAGCCATTGAGAGGTGCTCAACAGCAGGGTCAGAGGTGTGCCCAGAGGGCAGCTGAAGTTCTAACAACTTCAGCTGTGAGCCACAACAGCCTTACACCTCTGTGTTGGCACCAAGCAGCTGCATTTCCTCAGCAGAACTGAGTAGAGCGCTGACTGGAGGAGATAGAAGATGCCTCGGCCCTGCTTTTGGCTGTGTGCCACAGTAGATTCGAGCCCCTGCCTCGGCTTTTCTGGGAGAGAAGGGAGTAGGGGACTGAGTCATGTGCACACTGCCGATTACCTGGTTGCAGCTTTTTGCTGAGTGCTACAATAAAGTCTAGCCTCTGTGCATGCACTGTGCAACTGCCTTTGGGGCCTGGTTGGTGCCAGGCACACACCGAGCCTGTCCTCCGGGGGATGGGAGCGGGCCGGCACCTTACCTGGCCCTTTAAACCTTGGAGTTTTGAATCCCAGCCACCAGCCAGAAATCAAATACAGGAGATCTGTTGCTCTGGGTGTACCAATAGCCCAGGTGCAGACAGGTTAAGGGCAGTGACCTGACAAAAGCCCACAACACAGGGATTGTTCACTTTTCTAAGAGGGCCTCCGGAACAGTGGCCAGCAGCTCTCCTCCCCAGAGAGGAGAGGCAGGTGTGATGCCATATTGTATCTCCTCCACCACCCCTCAACCCCTGCCTACCAGTACAGATGGACTCCAGACAGAAACACAGTGCCTCCAGTGGAGGCTGGAGTCCCCTTTGCTAAGCCCCACCCCCTGGCCTGACAGGGGCATCTTGACAAGGGCAAGTCAGCTTGAGGGCCAGCACAGCAAGCCTCTCCTTCAGAAGACCAACACAGGCCTCCCCATCTGCCAAGTATACTGATTGAAGATGCTCCAAAACATCAGTTTCTTGTGGAAATAGGACCAGGCTTGCTTCTTCTATTTTTCCCTCCTCTTTTCTTAAGTTTTTAATTTTTTATTTTTTTAAAATTTTCTATATCGTTTTTTTATTTTTTTATCTTTTATTATATAACTTCATTTTTTTCCCTTTCTATTTATCTTTTTCTTTTGTATCAGGCTTATAATTTATTGTTCATTTGTTGGTTTGTTTGTTTCCTTCTCTTATTTTTCAAATCAGGCATCTTATTATTTTCCTCATTTTTCTGTCCACACTCTTTTTTTTATTCTTTCTTAATCTTTGGAATCAGGTTTAGACTTTTTGTTGTCTGTTTGCATTTTTGTTCCTTTTCCTTTTCTCTTGTCTTGGATCAGGCTCTTCTTCTTCTTCTTCTTCTTCTTCTTTTTTCTTTTTTATTCTTCTCTTTCTTTTTTCTCTTACAGGCTTATCTTGACAAACAATTAAACTCGCCTGGGTAAAGTTTCAAACACTCCACACTACCAGCAAGGAGGAAAGACCATTGGGAAAGAGCTGCCAAAATACAACAGCAGAGCAGCATACCCCAGAAACACTTGTTGTTGTTGTTGTTCTTTGTTGTTGCTGTTGTTGTTTTGTTCTGGTTGTTTTCTTTCTTCCTTCTTTTCTGGACAACATGATGAGATGGAGAAACTCACCCCAAAAGAAAAAAGAGGAGATAATACTCACTGCCAGGCATTTAATCAGTATGGATAGAGGTAAGATGTCTGAACTAGAATTTAAAATGAGGATTATAAAGATACTAGCCAGGCTTAAAAAAGCATAGTAGATAATAGGTAATCCCTTACTGGAGAAATAATGGTTCTAAAATCTGGTCGGGTTGAAATTAAAAATGCCATTTATTGAGATGCAGTCCCAAATGGAGCCTATAAAATTGAGGATGAATGAGGCAGAAGAACCAGTCAGTGATGTAGAAGATTAAATGATGGAAAATAAGGAAGCTGAAAAGAATAGAGAAAATAAACGATTAGATCATGAGGGAAGACAGAAAACTCAGTAATTCCATAAAGGAAATAAAAACTGGGTAAAACCTTCAGGTGTCCCTGAAGATGAAGACAGGGAGAGAGGGGCAGAAGATTTAGTTGAATAAACTATAGCTAAGAGCTTCCCTAATCTGGGGAAGTAAACAGGGATTCATATCCATGAGGCAAAAAGAACACCCCTCAAAATCCATAAAAATAGGTCAACACCTCAACATACAATAGTGAAGCTTGCAAATTTCAGATGTTAAAAGAAAATATTGACAGCAGCTTGGGACAAGAAGTCCATAACCAACAAGGCTAGACATATAAGGCTGGCAACAGACCTGTTCTGGCAGGCCAGAAAGGACTGGCATTATAGGCTCAAAGTGCTAAATGGGAAACGTATAGAGCCAAGAATCCTTGATCCAGCAGGGCTGTCATTCAGAATAGAAGGAGAGCTAAAGAGTTTCCTTGATAAACAGAAACTAGGGGCACCTGGGTGGCTCAGTTGTTAAGCGACTGCCTTCAGCTCAGGTCGTGATCCCAGGGTCCTGGAATCGAGCCCCGTATCCGGCTCCCTGCTCAGCGGGAAGCCTGCTTCTCCCTCTCCCACCCCCCTCCTTGTGTTCCCTCTCTTGCTGGTCTCTCTCTGTCAAATAAATAAATACAATCTTAAAAAAAAAAAGATAAACAGAAACTAAAAGCATTTGTGAACACTACACCAGCCTTGTAAGAAATATTAAAGGGGGGGAAAAAAAAAAGAAATATTAAGGGGATCCACTGAACCAAGACAGAGTCCCAAAGTAACATAGACCAGAAAGGAATAGAGACAATCTATAGGAACGGCAACTTTACAAGTAATGCGATGGCACTAAATTAATATCTTTCAATAATTACACTGAATGTAAATGGACTAAATGCTCCAATGAATAGACATAGGGTATCAGAATGAATGAAAAACCAAGACCCATTGGTATGCTGCTTACAAGAGACATTTTAGCCCCAATGGCACCTCCAGATTGAAAGTGAGGGGGTGGAGAACCAATAGACATCAAAAGAAATCTGGAGTAGTAATCCTTACATCAGGAAAACAAGATTTTAAACAAAAGACTGTAATAAGACATGAAGAAGGGCACTATATCATAATAAAAGTGTCTGCCCAACAAGAAGATGGAACAATTGTAAATATTTATGTCCCTAACTTGCGAACAGCCAATTACATAAGTCAATTAAAAACAAAATTAAAGAGACTCTTTTGTAATAATACAGTAATAGTAGTGGACTTAAACACACCACTTAAACAATGGAGTGATCATCTAAGAAGAAGATCAAAAAGGGAAACAAGGGCTTTAAATGATGCATTGGACCAGATGGACTTAACACACTTAACCATGCTTAGACCAAACCTCATTTTAAGAAAAAATAGTTTCCATGTTTTTCATACATCTAGGCTAGAAAGCAGCATCATAATTCTTGCCATTTGTGGATAGGATTTTAAAATACTTCACCTCCATTGTATATTTGCAATACTCTTCAGTAATTTACATGTCATCTATAAACATGTAAGCCTTTAATTCACACTTTGATTTGTAGAAGCTCAGGATTCACTGTTGTGTTAGAGTGGCTTTAAATAGTAAATCTGCTGATTAAAAAAGGAGACTGTCCAAGAAATTGGTAGAGGACATGAACAGACACTTCTCCCAAGAGGACATACAAATGACTAACAGACACATGAAAAGTTGCTCATCACTCATCAGGGAAATACAAATCAAAACCACAATGAAATCCCACCTCACACCAGTCAGAATAGCTAAAATTAACGACTCAGGAACCAACAGATGTTGGCGAGGATGTGGAGAAAGGGGAACCTTCTTAGAATACTGGTGGGAATGCAAACTGGTGCATCCACTGTGGAAAACAGTATGGAGGTTCCTCAAAAAGGGAAAAATAGAGCTTCTCAATGACACCAGAATTGCACTATTAGGTATTTATCCAAAGGATAGAAACATCGTGATTCAAAGGGGGCACGTGCACTCCAGTGTTTATAGCAGCAGCTTCCACAATAGCCAAACTATGGAAAGAGCCCATATGTCCATCAACAGATGAAGAGATAAAGAAGATATGGGGGAAAGAAAGATGGCACAGGAGTCGGGGACCCTATTTCAACTCATCCCCGGAATTGAGCTGGATATCTACCAGACCCCTCTGAGCATCCATGAAACCAGCCTGAGATGTAAGTAGGTCTGGATCTCTACAAACAGAATATTTTGTTGAGAATTTTTGCATCTATGTTCATCAGGGATATCAGTCTGTAGGTCCCCTCCCTCCCTCCCTCCCTCCCTCCCTCTCTTTCTTTCTTTTCTCTCCTTTCTCTCCATAGTGTCTGTGTCTGGTTTTGGAATCAGTGTAATGCTAGCCTCATAGGATAAATTTGTTGGCATTGCTTCCTCTTTAATTTTTTGGAATATTTTGGGAAGTATATGCATGAACTCATTTCTAAATAATTGGTGGAGTTCACATATAAAGCCTGGAGTTTTCGTTGTTGGGAGTTTTTTAAATTCCACTTTTAATTTTATTTGTTCTGTTCAGATTTTATATTTCTGATTCAGTTTTGGCAGATTGTGTGTTTCTAGGATATGTCCATTTTGACTGGGTTGCCCAATTTCTTGACATATAGTTTTTCATAATATTCTCTCTCTCTCTCTCTTTTTTTTTTTTTTTACATGTTCAAGCACACCCCAAGGAGTAAGCTGTTTTTTAATTTAAAATCAACTTAGTTAACATATAGTGTATTATTTGTTTCAGGGTAGAATTTAGTGATTTATCAGTTGCATATAGCACCTAGTGCTCGATACATCATGTGCCCTCCTTAGTGCCCATTACCCAGTTACCCTAGCACCCATCCACGTCCCCTCCAGCAACCCTCAGTTTGATCCCTACAGTTAAGAGTCTCTTATGGTTTTTCTCCCTCTCTGATTTCATCTTATTTTATTTTTCCTTCCCTTCCCTTCATCTGTTGTGCTACTTAAATTCCACATATGAGTGAAATCGTATATTTTTCTTTCTCTGACTCACATCGTTTAGCATAATACCCTATAGTCCCATCCACATTGTTGCAAATGACAAGATCTCATTCTTTTGATGTCTGAGTAATATTCCATTGTATATATACAACACATATTCCTTATCCATTCTTCCATCCATGGACATCTGGGTTTTTTCCACAGTTTGACTATTGTGGATTTTGCTGCTGTAAACATTGGGGTGCTTGTGCCCTTTCAAATCACTATGTTTGTATCCTTTGGATAAATACCTAGCAGTGCAACTGAGGAATCTCCATACTGTTTTTGAGAGTGGCTGCACCAGTTTGCATTCCCACCAACTCAGTATAAGAGGGTTACCCATTCTCCACATCGTCACCAACATCCGTTGTGTCCTGAGTTGTTCATCTGAGCCATTCCAACTGGTGTGAGGTGATATCTCATGGTGGTTTTTATTTGTATTTCCCTGGTGGCAACAGATGTTGAGCATTTTTTCTTGTGTCTATTGGCCATTTGTATGTCTTCTGTGGAGACATACACATTGGCCATTTGTCTGTCTTCTACCTATTACTTGACTGGATTATTTGGTTTGGGGCTTTGAGTTTGATAACTTCTGTATAGATCTTGGATACTAGCTCTTTATCTGATATAACATTTGAAAATATCTTCTCCCATCCTGTAGGTTGTCTTTTAGTTTTGTCAACTCTTTCCTTGCTGTACAAAAGCTTTTTATCCCGATGAAGTCCCAAACGCTCACTTTTGCTTTTGTTATCCTTGCCCTTGGAGACACGTCTATCAAGAAGAAGCTGTGGCTGAGGTCAAAGAGGTTGCTGCCTCTGTTCTCCTCTAGGATGTTGATGGATTCCCATCTCACATTGTGGTCTTTCATCCATTGTGAGTTTCTGTTTGTGTAGGGTGTAAGAAAATGGTCCAGTTACATTCTTCTGCACGTGGCTGTCCAGTTTTCCCCACACCATTTGTCAAATTTTTGGCCTTTTTCCGTTGGATATTCTTTCCTACTTTGTTGAAGATTAAGTGGACCACAGGGTTGTCGGTCCACTTCTGGTGTCTCTCTTCTGTTCCATTGATCTATGTGTCTGTTTTTGTGCCAGTAGCATACAGTGTTGATGATTACAGATAATTGTAATACAGCTTGAAACCCAGAATTGTAAAGCCTCCAGGTTTGATTTTCTTCTTCAACATTCTGTTGGCTATTCGGGGTCCTTTCTGGTTCCATAAAATTTTAGGATTATTTGTTCCAGCTCTGTGAAAAATGCTGGTAGGGATTGCATTGCATGTGTAGATTGCTCTGGGTAGCATAGACATTGTAAGAATATTTGTTCTTCCAATCCCTGACTATGGAATGATTTTCCATTTCTTTGTGTCTTCCTCAGGTTCTTTCAAAAGTGTTCTATAGTTTTCAGAGTACAGATCCTCTACCTCTTTGGTTGTCTTTATTCCCGGGTATCTTATTTTTTCTGGGGCAGTTTTAAATGGGATCACTTCCTTGATTTCTCCTTCTCCTGCCTCACTGGTAGTGTATAGAACTGCAACTGACTTCTGTTCATTGATGTTATATCCTGGGACTTTACTAAATTCCTGTATGATTCTAGCAATTGTCAGGTGCAGTCTTGGGTTTTCAATAGAGTATCATGTCATTAGCAAAGAGTTTGACTTCTTGGCCAAATGGGATGCCTTGTTTATTTCTTTGTTTGTTGTTTGTTCATTTGTTTGTTTGTCTGATTGCTGAGGCTAGGACTTTGTCCCATGTACTATCCAAGACTATGTTGAACAACAGTGGTGAAAGTGTCACCATCCCTGTCATGTTCCTGACCTCAAGGGAAACACTCTCAGTTTTTCCCCATTGAGAATGATATTCTCTGTGGGATTTTCATAGATGACTTTTATGATATTGAGGTATGCTCTATTTCTACACTGAGAAGAGATATAATCAGGAAAGACTTTGTAGTTTGTCAAATGCATTTTCTGCACCTATTGAGAGGATCCTATGTTTCTTATCCTTTCTTTTATTAATGTACTATATCACACTGATTGATTTGCAGATGTTGGACCACCTTGCAGCCCAGGAATAAATCCCACTTGGTTGTGGTGAATAATCCTTATATTGTATATGTAGAATATTAGAATGATAGAATGTTACTGTTCCATACAAAGAAGAAAATCTTGCCATTTGTGACAACATGGATGAACCTAGAGGTATCAGGCTAAGTGAAATAAGTAAAACAGAGTAAGACAAATACCATATGGTTTCACTTATAGGCGATGGTTGCCACAACGGAGAGAATGGGCGCAGGGAGAGTGGGTGAAGGGGATTAGGAGGCACAGTTTCTACTTATGAAATACATAACACATGGCAATGAAAAGTGCAGCACAGAGATTATAGTGAATAATATTGTATGGTGACAGACAGATGGTAGCTGCCAATCATGGTGAGCATTTCATTTTGTATATAATTATGGAGTCACTATGTTGTACAACTGGCACTAATTTATTTTTTTCAGTTTTTAATTAAATTCCAGTTAGTCGACATATAGTTTAGTACTATTAGTTTCACGTGTACCAAACAGTGATTCCACTTCCCCGTACAACCCCCTGGTGCACATCCCAAGTACCATCCTTAATCCCCATCACCTATTTAAACCACCCTTATCCCTGTCTCCTCTGGGAACCATCAGTGTGTTCTCCATAGTTGAGAATCAGTTTCTTGGTTTGCTCCCCTCTCTCTTTTTCTTCCTTTTGCTTGTTTGTTTTGTTTCTTAAATTACACATGATTGAAATCAAATGGAATTTATCTTTCTCTGAATGATTTGGTTCACCTAGCATAATACTCTCTAACTCTACGTTGTTCCAAATGACAAGATTTCATGCTTTTTTATGACTAAATGATATTTCATTGTTTATGACATTTCATTACCCATTCATTAGTTAATGAACACTTGGGGTCTTTCCATAATTTGGCTATTGTTGATAATGCTCTTACTAACAAACTAATGCCTTTGCATTAGTGTTCTTGTATTCTTTGGGCAAATAGCCAGTAGTGCAATTGCTGGATCATAGGGCAGTTCTATTTTGATTTTCTTGAGGAAAACTTCCAGTTTTCCAGAGTGACTGCACCAGTTTCTATTCCAACCAGCAGTGCAAGAGGGTTCGCCTTTCTCTACGTCTTCACTAAACACTGTTGTTTCTTGTATTGTTCATTTTCGTCATTCTGACAGGTATGAGGTGATATTTCACTGTTGTTGTATTTGTATTTCTCTGATGCACAGTGATGTTGAGCATCTTTCCATATGTCTGTTGGCCACTAGTATGTCTTCTTTGGAAAAAATGTCTATTCGTGTCTTCCGTCCCTTTCTTAACTGGATTATTTGCTTTTTGGGTGTGGGGTTTGAGAAATTCTTATATATATTTTGTATACTAACCCTTTATCATATATGTCATGTGTAAATATCCTCTCCCATTCTGTAGGTTGCCTTTTAGTTTTGTTGGGTGTTTGATTTGCTGTGCAGAGGCTTTTTATTTTGATGAAGTCCCAATAGATTTTTTTTTTTTTGCCTTTGTTTCTCTTGTCTCAGGAGACATATCTAGAAAGAAGTTGCTACAACTGAAGTCAAAGATGTTACTCCCTTGGTCTACTCTAGGATTTTAATGGTCTCCTGTCTTTAATCCATTTTGAAATTATTTTTTGTGTAAGAGGTGTAAGAATGTGTCTAGTTTCATTCCTCTGCATGTTGCTGTCCAGTTTCTCCAACATCTTTTGTTGAAGAGACTGCCTTTTTCCCATAGGATATTATTTCTTGCTTTGTTGAAGATTAACTGACTATATAGTTGTGGGTCCGTTTCAGGGTTTCCTGTTCTCTGTTATTGATCTATATGCCTATTTTTGTGCCAGTACCATAATGTTTTGATCATTACAGGTTTGTAATATAACTCGAAGTCCGGAATTGTGATGTATTCAGGTTTGCTTTTCTTTTTCAAGGTTGCTTTCGTATTCGGGGTCTTTTCGGGTTCCAAACACATTTAGGATGGTTTGTTCTAGCTGTGAAAGATGTTTTCAGTATTTTGATAGGGATTCCATTAAATGTGTAGATTTCTTTGTCTACTGCAGACACTTTAACAATATCTCTTCTTCCAATCCATGAGCGTGGAATCGGTCTTTCCATTTCTTTGTGTCATCTTCAATTTCTTTCATCAGTGTTTTATAGTTTTCAGATTACAAATACTTTACCTCTTTGGCTACGTTTATTTCTAGGTATCTAATAGTTTTTGTTACATTGTAAATGGGATTGAGTCCCCAAGTTGTCTATCAGCTGCTTTAATACTGGTGTATAGAATTGCAACAGATTTCTGAACATCAATTTTTTTATTCTGAGACATTGCTGAATTCATGTATCAGCTCTAGCAATTTTTTGGTGAGTCCTTTGGGTTTTCTGTACATGGTATCATGCCATCTGGAAATAATGAAAGTTTTGTTTCTTCCTTGACAATTTGGATGCCTTTTACTTCTTTTTGTTGTCTGATTTCTGTTGCTATAGTCTTTGTTTTCAAGTCTAGGTTGCCCAACACAGTTTGGCTGCTTTAGCTTTCTTTTAAAATCCACTTGCATGATAAATGTTTCTGCATTCCCTCACTTTCAATCTGCAGATATCTTTAGGTCTGAAGTGAGTGTCTTTTAGGCCACACCTGAGATGGGTCCTGTTTCATCTATCCATTCTGACACCCTATATCTTTTGATAGAGCATTTGTTCCATTTACTTTCAGAGTAATTATTTTTAGATATGTATTTAGTGCCATTTAATACTATTTTGTCACCGTTTCTGGAGACTTTCTCTGAACCTTTCTTGTCCTTGTCACGTTGGGTCTCTCCTTTACCCTCAAATAATCCCCTGTAAATATTTCTCGCAGGGCTGGTTTAGTGATCACGAACCCCTTTAGGTTTTGTTTGTCTGGGGAAGTCTTTATCCCTCCTCCTAATCTGAATGACAGGTTTCAAGGATAGAGTATTCTTGACCGCATATTTTTCCCATTGAGCAGGTTGAATATATCATGGCACTTTCTTCTGGCTTGCCAAGAAGTTTCTGTGGAAAGACCTGCTGCTAGCTTTGTGTATCTTCTCTATGTTACAGACTTCTTTTGTTACTTCTAGGATTTTTTTTTTTAATTTGTCACCCTATTTTGCAGATTATATTGTAATATGTCTTGGTATTGCCCTTCTTTTGTTGATTTGGATGGGAGTTCTCTGTGTCTTCGTGATCTGGTGTCTGTTTCCTTCCCCAGATTAGGAAAGTTTTCAGCTATTATTAATTCAAATAAATTTTCTGCCCACTTTCCTCTCTTTTCTTCTGGCACTCCTATAATACAAATGTGACTACATTTGTTGGAGTAACTGAGTTCCCTACACTAATATTCGTGTTTCATTATTCTTCTTCCTCTCTTGTCCAGCTTTTTTATTTTGAATTATTTTGGCTTCTAGGTCGCTAATCCATTCGTCTGCTTCTTCCATCCTCTGTTCATTGCAACCAGGCTGTTTCCAATCTCATTTATTGGATGCTTCATGTCTGACTGCTTGTTTTTAAACTCCCTGTGGAAGGGTTTCCCTGATATCTTCTAGTCTTATGTGAAGCCCAGTGTGTATCCTTATGGGAGTTCCTTTAAATTCTCCAATAGTCATGTTATTTATATCTCTTTTGCTTAGATGTCGGGCAATAGCCTTATCTTGTTCTTTCATGGGATAATTTCCTCTGTGTTCATACTTTGTCTAAATCTCTGCCTTCTTCTCTGTTTTACAAAAACAAGTTATATCTCCTGTTCCTGGAAGTAATGGCCTTAGGTGGAAGAGTTACTGTCATGCCCAGGAAATATCTCTGGTGCGTCCTGGGTGCACTTTGCTCTTGTGTTATGCCTGCTCTATCCTTTATGCCAGTCATCTGGATCTCTCTGTGCCTGCTGTGGGCAGTATTTCGTCCCAGACCAGAATGTGGTGAGTTTTAACTAGGTGTGCTCTGTTCTGCTTGTGAAATGAGACTCCACACCACCTCCACCAGAACTGAGGCCCAGCAGAACTCTCCGTTCCAGAAACGTGGCATGGGCAGGTATTTGTGCTGGTCTTTTGGGGGAGGGGCCCGGCATGCCGGGATGAGGCCAGTGTAACTAAGGATAGCAGGCCCAACAGGGGACCGGGTGGTGGGGTTGGTGTATGCCAGGTAGGCAGCAAATGTAGGTGCTGCACTGCTTCCAGCAAGGTGGTTCTGAGTATATGCTGATGGCTGAGGGAAGAAAAAGGGCTGGCCAACTCTTTTATTCTTGGAGAGGCAACCCTGTGAACACTATCTCTCAGGAGCCATTCTGAGAAGAGAAAATAATCTCCCCCTGTGAGCCCAAGGCATTTTTCAGATCACTGTTTCCACACTGTCTATTCTTGGTTGTTTGCCTGCCTTCTCTCCTAAGTGGCACAGCTCTCTCAGGGCTCTATCCCAGCCAAGCGCACTGAACTTTAAAACCCTTCAAGCTCGGCTGGTTCACAAGAACCCACAAAATTTAGCCTCTTCATTCTCCCAGCCAATGGCTTTGGGGAAACTTTCTCCTTGTGCATTTCCCTGTGAGCCACCCTACCGCCCCACCTTTCTCCATGACCACGGCTCCCTTCCCTCCATTACACCTTAGATATGTTTGTCTCCTAAACCACATCTTGGCATTTCCTCCTTTCCTCAATATGGCATCTTCTATCCCTTTAGTTGTGGACCCTTTTCTGTCAGTCTTCAGGTAGATTTCTGGGGTATTTAGAATGATTCGATAGTTATGTAGTTGTGTCCATGGGATGAAATTAGCCCAGGTCCTCCTACTCTACTGCGATCTTTCCCAAACCCAACCTCCTGGACCCTAACTTAATATTACATATCATCTCTATCAATTAAAAGTAAAAGAAATTTTTAAAATAATAAAAGGAATTAAAAAGAAAACCTGTTACTGCAAATTTTTGGCAAGGATGGAATCTCTAGTTGGGACAATTACTGGAAACTTGGAGAATTCATACCCGGTCTCTGTTACCACAGAGGTCACTGGAAGGTGACCTGGATGTACTTCACTACTAGGTAGAAAGGCATACGTCTAGTTTAAATAAATTAGGCTAAGAAGAAGCTGGTCTTGATAAATAAAACTAGAGGAGTTAGATTTACTCAGGAATATGAGGAAGCCAGGTGAAAGGTTTGAAGAAGTTGAGTTTTGAAAGTCTACTTGTTGGGGCGCCTGGGTGGCTCAGTTCGTTAAGCCGCTGCCTTCAGCTCAGATCATGATTCCAGAGTCCTGGGTCCAGCCCCACATTGGGCTCCTTGCTCTGTGGGGAGCCTGCTTCTCCCTCTCCCTCTGCCTGCCGCTCGCCCTGCTTGTGCTCTCTCTCTCTCACTATCTCTCTCTGTGTCAAATAAATAAATATATTTAAAAAAAAAAAAAAGAAAGTCTACTTGTTTAAAAGACATGTGGAAAAGTGTGCCCACGTGGCTCAGATGGTTAAGCATCTGCCCTCAGCTCAGGTCATGATCTCATGGTCCAGGGGTCAAGTCCCACATTTGGCTCCTTCCTCAGAGAGGATACTGCTTCTCCCTCTGCCCCCCACTCCTACTACTTGTACTCTCTCTCTGGCAAATAAATAAATAAAATCTTTTAATTTTTTTTAAAATTAAAGACATGTGGAAAACCTAATAAAATCAGATGCTGAGGTGTTTGGTAGAAGTGTGAGGCAGAGAGGATCAGTGTAATCTCCACATATATGACTGGGGTCTAGAGAATTATTTGAAGATTATGTGAGGATTGAAAACTATGAGTTAAGAGGTATCCTTTAATACTGGGTTCTGGAATTTGGGAATGGAACAAAGGAGAGGGCCCAAAGTTGTTGGTTTCCATGTGGGAACCGAGCAAAGGAATAGATAATATTATACTGAAAAGGTGTAATATTTGGGTGCGGCATTCGCCTGAAACATCTTGTGTTCTTCTGTTCTTGATTGATTGAGGAGGAAGGGTTTACATTATTTCTTATGAATTCTAAACATTCCATTCTGTTCTTTTGCCATGGGTATTCTAGTCAACCTATCAATTACTTCTAAATGAAATCTAGGATGTGACCTCAGGGAAAAGACACAGATGGGTCTGTTAGGCAGCATAGTATGTGCAAAACCAAACACCATTGCTTTGAGACATGAGGATGTTCAGTGCGTAGGTCCCAAGGAGCTCTTTCTATAGTTCCTCTCTGCCTCCTTAGTGTTTTTGTGACGTCTCCCAGTCTGCTGATGCACACTACCAAAAGAGCTACTGAGTCTCTGAAGATAGTACAGTAAGCAGAAGCATCAGATGACCCTCCCTTTGTTTCAACAGCATAAACAAACAAACAAACAAACAAACAAACAAGCAAACAAACAAACAAACAAACAATAAAAGGCATCCAACTGGAAAAGAAGAGTTAAACTTTCACTCTCTGCACTCAACATGATACTCTAAGTAGATAAGTCAAAAGACTCCACCAAAAAATTGCTGGAACTAATACATGATTTCAGCAAAGTCACAGGATATAAAGTCAATGTACACAAATCTTTCTGCATTAGGCAGCAGAAAGAGAAATCAAGGAATTGATGCTATTTTCAAATTGCACCCTGAGGGTTGATGGATGAACATGGGTGGGCTAGATTGGTGATGGGTATTAAGGAGGGTATATGATGTAATGAGATCTGGGTGTTACATGTAAGTGATAAGTCACAAAATTGCACCCCTGAAACCCACACTACCCAATAGGATAACTAACAAGAATTTAAATAAAAATTTTGAAGAAAAAAATATTTACTTACTAGTTATAAATCTGTTCATAGTTTCTATTTCTTTCTATTGCTCAATCTTGTTAACTTCTGTCTTTCTAGGGATTTGTTCATTTTTTCCAGCTTTCAATTTGTTGGCACATAATTGCTCACAATAGTGTCTGACAACCTTTGTGTGTTCATGTGGTATCAATCTAATGGGAGAATTTCCTATCTGTTTCACTGCAATCCTTTCTTGGTTTTACATTGGTCTGGGTGTTACAGCTTCTCCACTGGTCTCTAAATTTCTCTGAAAGGTCTTCCAGTCTGTATACTGTTCGTACCTTTGTGTTTCTGTGGAATCGCAAGTAGACACTATTTTGAGGGATAGCTTTGCTGGACAAAGAGTTTTGAGTCGACAGCCAGCTCCTTTTTGTTGTTTAGCAAAGATACCATTTCAATGACTTTTCATATCTATAAGTTCTATTGGGAAGTCTTGTGTAATGGTTCTCTTGTGTGCTTGTACGTGCTGTTTAGTAAGTATTCCAAATTTTTTCTCTTTGTTTTTGGCTTTGAAACGTTAGATGCATATTGTGTTTTATTTTTGGACTTTTCCTGCTTCAAAATTGTAGAAGTTCTTGAATATGAAATTGTCTCATTAAATTGGGGATATACTCAACCCTCATTTTTATCATTTTTTTTATTCTGGGATATGGTACATTTCATAATCTGCAGGGACTGCAGCTCCATGTATGTTATAAATATTTGGTTATTATTTATTTATTTATTTATTTATTTATTATTTATTATTTTGCTATTGAAAATTCAGGATTTATTAAATCCTTTTTTAAAATTAATTTATTTAATTATGTTCAGTTAACCAACATAGTACATCACTAGATTTCGATGTAGTGTTCAACGATTCAATAGTTGCGTTTAACACCCAGTGCTCATCACAACACATGCCCTCCTTTTTTTTTTTTTTTTAAGATTTTATTCCTTTTTCTTTTTTTCTTTTTTAAAAAATTTTATTATGGTATCTTAGTCACCATAAAATACATCACTGGTTTTTGATGTGGTGATCCACGATCCATTGTTTTCATATAACACCCAGTGCTCCATTCAGGATGTGCTCTCCTTAATACCCATCAGTGGGCTAACCAATGCCCCCTCGCCCATCCCTGTAAAACCCTGTTTGTTTCTCAGAGTCCATAGTCTCTCATGGTTCATGTCTCCCTCCAATTCCACCATTATTTTTCCCTTCCTTCTCCTAATGTCCTCCATGCTATTCCTTATGTTCCACATCTAAGTGAAACCATATGCTAATTGACTTTCTCTGCTTGACTTATTTCACTTAGCATTAACTCCTCCATGCCCATCCATGTTGATGTAAACTTTGGGCATTCATCCTTTCTGATGGCTGAGTAATATTCCATTGTATATATGGACCACATCTTCTTTATCCATTCATCTGTTGAAGAGCATCTCAGCACTTTCCACAGTTTGGCTATTGCGGACATTGCTGCTATGAACATTGGGGTGCAAAGGGCCCTTTTTTCACTACATCTGTGTCTTTGGAGTAAATACACAGGAGTGCAAGTGCTGGGTTATAGGGTAACTTTATTTTTAAATTTTTGAGGAAACTCCACACTGTTTTGCAAAGTGGTTGTACCAACTTGCATTCCCACCAACAGTGTAAATGTTCCCCTTTCTCCACAACCTCTCTAACATCTGTTGTTTCTTTCCCTGTCCATTTTTGCCATTCTAACTGGTGTAAGGTGCTATCTCAATGTGGTTTTGATTTGGATTTCCCTGATGGCTAATGATGATGAACATTTTTTCATGTGTCTGTTAGCCATTTGTACGTCTTCTTCAGAGAAATGTATTTGCATATATTCTGCCCACTTTTTGACTTGATTACTTGTTTTTTGGGTGTTGAGTTTCAGAAGTTCTTTATAGATCTTTGATACCAGCCCTTTCTCTGTAGTGTCATTTGCAAATATCTTCTCCCATTTGGTGGGTTCCCTCTCTGTTTTATTGACTATTTCCTTGGCTGTGCAGAAGCTTTTTATCATGATGAAGTCCCAAAAGTTCATTTTTCCTTTTGTTTCACTAGCATTTGGTGATGGATCTTCAAAGAAGTTGCTGTGGCTGATTTCAAAGAGGTTCCTGCTTATGTTCTCCTCCAGGATTTGGATGGATTCCTGTCTCACATTCAGGTCTTTCATCCACTTTGAGTTTATCTTTGTGAATGGTGTTAGGAAATGGTCGAGTTCCATTCATCTGCATGTGGCTGTCCAATTTCCCAGCACCATTTATTGAGGAGAATGTATTTTTTGCATTGCATGTTTTTTCCTGCTTTGTCGAAGATTATTTGACCATAGAGTGGAGGGTCCATATGTGGGCTCTCTATTCTGTTCCATTGGTCTAGATGTCTGCTTTTGTGCCAGTACCATGCTATCTTGGTGACTTCTAGTCCTCTCTCTCTCTCCACTCCCTCGGGATTCCAATTATTCCAATTATTCTGACACTGGAACACTTTATGGTGTCACTTATTTCTCTGATTCTATTTTCATGCGTTCTGAGTTGTTTTTCTCTGACCTCCTTTTTTCACTTTTTATCTATTATATTGTCTTCCAGGTTGCTTATTCGTTCTTTTGCCTCAGGTACCCTAGCTGTTAGATTATCTAGATTTGATTGGATCTCATTGATAACATTTTTAAGTTCTGCCAATTTAGCTTTCATTTCTGCCCTTAGAGACTCCATGTTGCCATTAATTGATTTCTCCATTCTAGCCATTGTCTTCACTATTGCTAGCCTGAATTCCATCTCTGAAATCTTGGTTATATCTGCATCCATTTGTAAATCTGCAGTATAAGTCATAAATTCTGAAACTTTTCTATTATAGGGGCTCCTCCTCCTAGTCATTCTGTTGATGGGTGTTTGAGGGAATACATAGAGTCCAAATTATTGACCAGAACTGAAGCAAGATGCACCTGTTTTCTTGGGACCTTAGGGTAGCCAGCCTCTTGATTTCCCAGCCTGTCTTCTAGGGGAGGGGCCTGCCGAGCTTTTGCTTAGGCAACCCTGTTTGGGCGGAGTTGCCCTGCTTCCCTGTGGTGGGGTATGGGCTCAGTGGAATCAGTTTTGGGGGCTTTTGTTCTCTGGCAGCTTTCCCTGGTGGTTTCCCACATCTCTTCCACAAGTCAGAGTAGAAGAGACCATTTCCAACCCTCTCCTCAGAGCAGAGAGAATTCAGTCTGTTCTTTCATGAGCTCTCCAGGCCACACTGTCTCCATTTCTGTCGGCACTGCTATAAACTTCAATGTCCTGGGTTGTGTACCCCTCCGCAGTGCTCCCAGTCCAGCTTCCAGTTCGGAGCATGTCTCTGCCCTTTGTGCTTCCAAAAGCGCCAGCCATTCCCAGTTCACGGTTGCAACCCCGCCGCTCCAGGTTCCGCCCCAGGGGTTGCCCTAAAGTCCTTTCACTGCTGCTACCCGTCTGCAAGTCTGTGCCCCGTCCCCAAGGCGCGATGCTGTCACTCATCGACGGTGTAGGATCCCCACGGCCCGGCACCCTCCTGTTTCCGTTTATCCTCCAATATCTGCCCGTGGAATCATGGCTCCCCCTTCATACCTCAAAACCAACTGCCTGCAATATTCTGTTTGTAGAGATCCAGATCTTCTTACCTCTCAGGCTGGTTTCATGGGTGCTCAGACTGGTTTGGTAGATATCCAGCTCAATTCTGGGACCAGTTGAAATAGGGTCCCCTACGCCTCTGTCATCTTTCCTTCCTCTTCATATGTGGAATCTAAAAAACAAAAACTGATGATCTAAGGGGGAAAAGAGAAAAAGAAAGAGAAATCAACAGACTCAATTGTAGAGAACAAATGGAAAACAGAGGGGAGCTGGATGGGGATGGGTGAAAACAGGTGATGGGGATTGAGGAGAACACTTGGTGTGATGAGCAATGGGTGTGTATCAAAGTACTGAAACACTATATGGTACACCGAAACTAATATTACCCCTGTATGCTAAGTCACTGGAATTAAAATAAAAACTTAAAAAAAAAATATATATATATATATATATATATACATCTCTACATGTACTAATGGCACAATATAAGGCTATGTCAGAGACACTCCCTATTCTGTTCAGAGGTACACACATTAATGAGAGTGGCATTTCATTTATTGACAGCTGTCATTTTCATTTCTTAGAATACAAATGCTGGGCACTTAGAGAAGGTGTTCAGTAGTTTTATTATTGTGCTTGATGGGATGCATAGAGCTGATTTAGCTGAGAGATACAATTAGTGTCAGCAAAAGCTTTTTAAATTCCAGTCCAGCAAATGAACCCCTACATGGACCTCTGTCTAGCCTTGCTCATTAACCTATGTCTATCTATATTTTTTGTTGTTGTTGTTTTCTCTTATACCACAGAACTGGAGGCCAGCCAGAGGGCACATACTTTCCTGGGACACATTGCCATACTTGTCCCACAGACCAGGCTGCTGATCATCTGATAGAAGTTTCATCCAAAGTTCCACAAAAACAAACAAACAAACAAATCAACAAACAACAAACAGACAAATAAATAAACCCTCTCAAGTGGAGCTCTGCACCATTTTGATGACTGTCAGTCTTATAACCAGTGCTCTGGTGCCTTCATTGGTCTATAATCCAGAGACCAAAAGCCTCCAAATGAGCCATAGTTTCAGCCTGGCAAATGCTGAGTCCCCATTAGAGATGACATTGCCTTAAAGGGCCAGTGACAATTTCATCCTAGTCTCTAAAATGTCTGCTCCAGGGATGGCCATGCATTGCCTACCCTAAGCACAGATTGGACACAGGCCACTTATTACTTTTATTCCTTTGTTATTAGTGGTTCCGTTGTTTGCTAATCTCTTCAAATGCCTGGCCTATGATCCTTGTATATTCCTAAGTATCTGCTAAAACATATTTCCCTATACTTCCTCAAGTGAAATTTGTTAGAATTTACAACTCTTTCCAATGAAAACAAAACAAATTAATGGAGATGATATGTCAGTCAACTCCTAAGCCCCTTGTGAAGAGAGCTGCTCACTCACAAGTGCCTTCTACTACACCCCTCCAGCTTTTGGGCACAATATCCTACACTTGGTTTCTAACAATAACCACCACAACCACTCCTTACCCTTTTACCTCTAATATTTGTATATAATTTGCTAAATTATCAGTTCATTACCTCTACCAACATAACTGTCAGACCTGACATATTAATCCAGAAATACAATATATTATTGTTAAACTCATATTTTTAACATACATTACAATTCCACAATAGTGTATAGATCCTGCAGGTTTTAGATGCATATGTAGCTTAATTCCATTTTTACTGGGAAGCTTAGTTTGAACTTAGTTTAATTATACCTACAAGGGTTCTTATAGTTCAACTAATGTTCCTCTTTAAAACCCTCAAAAATGTTTCCTATATTGCTTAAGGCAACTTATGTCCTCACGGTGCTGTGGAAGGCACCTCCCATAGAGGAGAGAAACACGTCTGTTTCTTTACATGTAATTAACACACTGAACACTTCTGTAATTACATGTGTGTGGATTTTCTCCACACACTAAGCAATGCTCTGGCACTCTTGGATGTCCTACAATTTAACACAATTCTGACATTATCCACTTGTAGATTGCACCAGATCCCCCAGAATAAGGGCTCAGTTCTACAAGACTGCTCCTAATACACAGACTTCACACAACAATCTCATGTTCAGGTTGTCACATGTGCTTCAGAATGACTAGAGGTTTCGATGACACACTCTGTGGGTTTAATTTGCTCTGGTAGCTCACAGAGCTCAGAGAAACAACTTACTTACTAGATCACCAAATTATCATAAAAGGATGGAACTCAACATCCAAGTGGAAGAGATGCATAGGTTGAAGTATGAGGATAGGGGCATGGAGCTTCCATGTCCTCTCCAGGCTCTCTCTCCACATCTACATGTGCTTGACAACCTGGAAGCTTTTCTGGGTCCCATCCTTTTGGGTTTTCATGGAGGTTTCATTATATAGGCATTATTGATTAAATCATTGACTGCTAGTCAATATCCAGTTCCTCTCCTCTAGGTAAACAGTTCCCATCTGTGTGTTTTCCAAAGGTCACCTCATTAACAGAAACAAGTGTGGTTGAATCAGGTTGGTTATGAATATCATTAATTGCTCTTATCACTTAGAAAAACCCAAGGGTTTAAGGAACTATGTGCCAGAAATGGGACTAAGATAAAATAGGTATTTCTTATTATAAATCAACATATCACACCCTTCCCCTTGTGAATTTTAAGCAATAAACTCTGTGGTACTGCCTTCCTGGGTCATGACACAGTCATATTTATAAATTAAATCCTGGGTACATTTTTTTTCTTCTTCTTTTTTTTTATTATGTTAGTCACCATATAATATATTATTAATTTTTGGTATAGTGTTCCATGATTGATTATTTGCATATAACATCCAGTGCTCATTAAAACACATGCCCTCCTTGAGGGGAGGAGCAAGATGGTAGAGGAGTAGGAGACCTAAATTTCGTCTGGTCCCAGGAATTCAGCTAGATAGGGATCAAACCATCTGAACACCTATGAACTCACAGGAGATAGAAGAAAAGAATAACAGCAACTCTCTGAATAGAAAGGCGACCATTTTCTGGAAGGTAGGATGTGCGGAGAAGTGAATCCGAGCCGGTATTCACAAGATAGATGGCGGGGGAGGGGGCCGAAGTCAGCCACTACTGGCAAGTGATAGAGCAGCGGAGCACAAAACGGGGACATTTAGAAGTCTGATCCACTGATGGACGTCACTTGGTGGCTAAGCAGGGGGTGGAACCCTTGCTGGGACAGTGTTGTCTCAGGACCCTCAGGGTCACAGAAAGACAGGGGTGCCTGAGTGTGGCAGAGCCCCCAGGTATCAGAGTAGGGAAGCTGGCTGCAGAGTCAGAACCGAGGAGTGGGCTCTGAGCTTGGGGTTGCCATAGACTATGATCCATGGCAGAGTCGGTCCACTGGCTCTGACGCAGGGACCCAACAAGCAGCAGATCCGGGGAGACTCCCCTTCCTCCCCTAGGAGGAGCAACTTGGGAGTGCCCCACAGGAATCTGCTGGGTTTGGAGACTCCAAACAGGGTCGTGTGCCAGAGATAGAAATGCTTGGTCACAGGATGGGTGAGCACTGAGTGTTTCCGGAGACCAGGGAGATGGGAGTGATTGAGTGCTTTTTCTGGGGGCTCACTGAGGCGTGGGGCCCCGGGTTCTCAGCTTCTCTGGGGTGGAGATTGGGAGGCTACCATTTTCACTCTTGTCCTCCAAAGCTGCACAGAAAGCTTGTAGGGAAAAAAAGCTCCCGAGAGCAAGCCCAAGGAGATTACTTAGCATGGCCCCTGGCAAGGGCGGGGCAATTCTGCCTTCGATAAAGGCATTTGAGAACCACTGCAACAGGCCCCTCCCCCAGAAGATCAGCAAAGTACAGTCAGCCAAGATCAAGTTTACCCATCAATGAGACAGGCAAAATCCCAGCGCTAAGTGAATATAGCACATAGAATTCATGGCTTCCCCCCCCCCCCGATTCTTTAGCTATTCAAAGTGAATTTTTTACATTTTCTTTTCTTTTCTTTTTTTTTGAATTTGTCTTTTTCCCTTTTTCTACCAACATCTTATCAATCCCTTTTTAAAAAAAATCTTTTTAATTTTTCATTTTTAGAGTCATATTCTATCCTTCATAGTAGTTAACCTTATTTTTGGTATATATATATAAGTTGTTATCTCTTTAAAATTTTGGGATACAGTTTCTTCTAACAGAACAAAATATAACCTAAATCTCTACTGTATGGCTTCATTCTAGTCTCCTCCCTGATCACATTCTCTGACCCCCTTTTTTAAAAAAATTCCTCTTCTTTCTTTTTTCAACCAACTTCTTATGAATTCCTTTTATAAAATCCTTTCTAATTTTTCGCTTTAACTCATTACCTTGACCCGCAAACCAGAAAAAGACCCCATCAAAAAGGAGAATTACAGACCAATATCCTTGATGAACCTGGATGCAAAAATTCTCACCAAAATACTAGCCAATGAGATCCAACAGTACATTAAATGGATTATTCACCACGACCAAGGGGGATTTATCACTGGGGTGCAAGATTGGTTCAATATCTGCAAATCAATCAATGTGATACAATACATTAATAAAAGAAAGAACAAAAGCCTTATGATTCTCTCAATAGATGCAGAAAAAGCATTTGAGAAAGTACAGCATCCTTTTCCTAATCAAAAACCTTCAGAGTAGGGCGCCTGGGTGGCTCAGTTGGTTAAGCGACTGCCTTCAGCTCAGGTCATGATCCTGGAGTCCCGGGATTGAGTCCCGCATCGGGCTCCCTGCTCGGCAGGGAGTCTGCTTCTCCCTCTGACCCTCCTCCCTCTCATGCTGTCTCTCATTCTCGCTCTCAAATAAATAAAATCTTTAAAAAAAAAGCCTTCAGAGTATAGGGATAAAGGGTACATACCTCAATATCATAAAAGCCATCTATGAAAAACCCACAGTGAATATCATTCTCAATGGGGAAAACAGAGCTTTCCCTCTAAGGTCAGGAATGCAGCAGGGATGTCCACTATCACCACTGCTATTCAACATAGCATTAGAACTCCTAGGCACAGCAATCAGACAACCAAAAAAATAAAGTCATCGAAATTGTCAAAGAAGAAGTCAAACTCTCACCCTTTGCAGATGATAAGATCCTTTATGTGGAAAACCGAAAAGACTCCACCCCAAAACTGCTAGAATTCATACAGGAATTCAGTGAAATGGCAGGATATAAAATCAATGCACAGAAGTCAGTGGCATTCCTATACACCAAAAACAAGGCAGAAGAGAGAGAAATTAAGGAGTCGATCCCATTTACAATTGCACCCAAAACCATAAGATACCTAGGAATAAATCTAACCAAAGAGGCAAAGCATCTTACTCAGAAAGCTATAAAATACGTATGAAAAAAAATTGAGAAAGTCACAAAGAAATTGAAAAATGTTCCATGCTCTGGAGCACTGGGTGTTATGCACAAACAATGAATCATGAAATGCTACATCAAAAACTAATAATGTAATGTATGGTGATTAACACAACAATAAAAAAAAAATACATTCCATGCTCATGGATTGGAGGAACAAATATTGGGAAGAGGTCAATGCTACCTAGAGCAATCTACACATTTAATGCAATCCCTATGAAAATACCATCAACTATTTTCAAGAAATAGAACAAATAATCCTAAAATTTGTATGGAACCAGAGAAGACCCCGAATAGCCAGAGGAATGTTGAAAAAGAAAAGCTAGTGGCATCTCAATTCCGGACTTCCAGCTCTATTACAAAGCTGTCATCATCAAGACAGTATGGGACCAGCACAAATACAGAGACATAGATCAATGGAACAGAATAGAGAGTCCAGAAGTGCACCCTCAACTCTATGGTCAACTGATCTTCAACAAAGCAAGAAAAAATGTCCAGTGGAAAAAAGACAGTCTCTTCAACAAATGGTGTTGGGAAAATTGGAGAGCCACATGCAGAAGAATGAAACTGGACCATTTCCTTACACCACACACAAAAATAGATTCAACATGGTTGAAAGACCTCAATGTGAGACAGGAGTCCATCAAACTCCTAAAGGAGAACACAGGCAGCAACCTCTTTGACCTCAGCTGCAGGAACTTCTTCCTAGAAACATCACGAAAGGCAAGGGAAGCAAGGGCAAAAATGCACTTTTGGGACTTCATCAAGATAAAAACCTTTTGCACAGTAAAAGAAACAGTCAACAAAACCAAAAGACAACCGACAGAATTGGAGAAGATATTTGCAATGAACACATCAGATAAAGGGCTAGATCTAAAATCTATAAAGACCTTCTCAAACTCAACACCCAAAGAACAAATGAAACAATCAAGAAATGTGCATAAGACATGAACAGACATTTTTCCGAAGAAGACACATGAAAAAGTGCCCAACATCACTCGCCATCAGGGAAATCCAAATCAAAAGCTTAATGAGGTACCAACTCACACCAGTCAGAATGGTTAAAATTAACAAGTCAGGAAACAACAGATGTTGTCAGGGATGCGGAGAAAGGGGAACCCTGCTACACTGTTGGTGGGAATGCAAGCTGGTGTAGCCACTCTGGAAAACAGTATGGAGGTTCCTCAAAAAGTTGAAAATAGAGCTACCATACAACCCAGCAATTGCACTCCTGGGTATTTACCCCAAAGATACAAATACAGGTATCCGAATGGGTAGGTGCACCCTGATGTTTCTAGCAGCAATGTCCACAATACCAAACTATGGAAAGAGCCAAGATATCCATTGACAGATGAATCGATAAAGAAGGTGCGATATTATGTAGACATCAAAAGGAATTAAATCTTGCCATCTGCAACGACGTGGATGGAACTGGAGGGTATTATGCTGAGGGAAATAAGTTGATCAGAGAAAGACATGAATCGTGATCTCACTGATATGAGGAATTCTTAATCTCAGGAAACAAACAAGGGGTTGCTGGAGTGGTGGAGGGTGGGAGGGATGGGGTGGCTGGGTGATAGACAATGGGGAGCTTATGTGCTATGGTGAGCGCTGTGAATAGTGGAAGACTGTTGAATCACAGACCCGTACCTCTGAAAAAAATAATGCATTATATGTTACAGAAAAGAAGAAGAGGTAGAAGATAACAGTAAGGGAAAAAAAGAAGGGAGGGAAATTGGAGAGGGACATGAACCATGAGAGACTATGGACTCTGAGAAACAAACTGAGGTTTCTAGAGGGGAGGAGCATGAGGGGATGGGTTAGCCTGGTGATGGGTATTAAAGAGGGCATGTACTGAATGGAGCACTGGGTGTTATATGCAAACAATGAATCATGGAACACTACATCAAAAAACTAATGATGTAACGTATGGTGATTAACATAACATAATAAAGAAAAACAAAACAAAGCAAAACAAAACATGTGCCCTCCTTAATACCCATCACTGGGCTAACCAATCCCCCGAACCCTCAGTTTGTTTCTCAGAGTCCATAGTCTCTCATGGTTCACCTTCCCCTCTAATTCCCCCCTTCATTTTTCCCTTCCTTCCCCTAATGTCCTCTGTGCTGTTCCTTATGTTCCACATATGAGTGAAACCATATGATAATTGTCTTTCTCTGCTTGACTTCTTTCACTCACTTCCATCTATGTTCCATCCATGTTGATGCAAATGGTAGATATTCATCCTTTCTAATGGCTGAGTAATATTCCGTTTTATATATGGACCACGTCTTCTTTATCTGTTCATCTGTTGAAGGACACCTTAGCTTCTTCCACATTTTGGCTATTGTGGGCATTGTTGCTATGAACATTGGGTTGCAGGTGCCCCTTCTTTTCACTACATCTGTATCTTTGGGGTAAATACCCAGTAGTCAATTGCTGGGTCATAGGTAGCTTTATGTTCAATTTTTTTGTGGAACCTCCACACTGTTTTCCAGAGTGACTGCACCAGTTTTTGTGTTCCCACCAGCAGTGTACGAGGGTCCCCTTTATCTGCATTCTTGACAGCCTTTGTTGTTTCCTGTCTTGTTCATACTAGCCATTCTACCCGAGAGGTGAGATCTCATTGCGGTCTGGATTTGTATTTCCCTGATGGCTAGTGATGATGAACGTGTTTTCATGTTTCTATTAGCCATTTGTATGTCTTCTTTGGAGAAGCGTCTGTTCATGAATTCTGCCCATTGTTTGACTTGATTATTTGTTTTTTGGGTGTTGAGTTTGAAAAGGCCTTCATAGATATTGGTTATAGCCTCTTATCTGTAATCACATTTGCAAATATCTTCTCCCATTCCAGGAATTGTCTCTTTGTCTTGTTGACTGTTTCCTTTGTTGTGCAGAAGGTTTTTATCTTGATGAAATCCTAAAAGTTTACTTTCACTTTTGTTTCCCTTGCCTTTGGGGACATGTCTTTTTTTTTTTTTTTTTGACAGAGAGAGGGAGTACAAGTAGCATTCTTGAGCATTTTTACCTCCTGCTCTTCACCCTAATTCTTGTTTAATTTCCTGGAGATGTCATTGGTATATTTCAGTGGAGCTTATTCTCCAAATTAATTAAACAGCAATATGCATGTTATGAAACACAAAAGCACCTTTCATAATAATTGTCAAAGATTGGCTTTGATTTAAATTAAATGGAGGATATTGATGAAAACCAAGTTGGAAAGAGAGCCTCATGTTGTGGAAATTCTTATTATCCTGAGAGTTGTGTTTTACAAATGGAGAACTTTATCCATCATTCATAAGAGAAAAATCACTAACATAACCTTGCAACAAAGTAAAAAGATAATTGTCCTGAGATTATGCCCTTAGTGAGAAATGCCACTGATTTCCATTTATCTTCCCCTTCTTCACACTGTTACCTTCCCTGTTGTAGCCCCAATTATTTGCCAAATAGCTTTTGGAAGTTATTTGAGAAATCAAAGACTTATGTAGGAGACACAAAATACATCCACAGGACATAAAGTTTGATGGGATTCAACATTGGCCTCGGGGTTCCCATAGCCTGAATCTGTGAACATGAGTAGGCCAGTGATGAGTAGAAACACCTAGTAACCACAACTGTGCTCTGAGTACCTGGCCACCCCAAACATGTGCCGAGTTAGCCAGCACATGCACACTAAAACTGGCAAGGAATGATGTTTACATCAATTGTTGATCGGTATCTGCTTCTTTGTTATTATTTTTCTTTATTATTGAAGCATAATTAACATACAAGCTTATATTGGTTCAGATGTACAATACAGTGATTTGGCAATTCTCTACAGTACTTAGTGCTCACCATGATAACTGTAGTCACTCTGTGTTACCATACAATGCTATTACAATATTATTGACTACATTCCCTATGTCATACTTTTCATTCCTGTGGTTTATCTATCTTATAACTGAAAGTTTATAACTCTTAATCCCCTTTCTCTATTTTGCCAATCCCCATATTCACCTCCCCTTTGCAACAACATGAATGGAACTAGAGAGTATTATGCTAAGTGAAATAAGCCAGTCAGAGAAAGATAGAGACCCTATGATTTCACTTATGTGTGGAATATTGAAAACAAAACAAAACCAGACTCTTCTGTACAGAGTCCATTCACCTATGGAGGAACACCTTCTTGTCCACTAAAAAGAGCTCTCTTTCTGTCTTTGGGGATTCTGGGATATTGTAATTTTCTTTTCTCTCTCTCTTTGGAGATAATTTTTTTTTTTCTTGCCTAGAGCAGTGAGTGCAAGACAGCTTTGGAGCTAGAGAGAAATGAAATCTTGAGACCCAAAGACATCTCTTCCTTCTCCAGGAATAGGCTACCTCATGGCTTGATCAGGCTTGTCATTGAACTAGAGAGACAAAGGCTTTCTGTCAAATGTGCATGGTTCTGCTTCCTGTCTTTACATGTTAGCCACGACTATTTCATGAACATAAGTGAGAAAGACTTTAGATTCTATGACATTCCACTCTTCCTTCCCACTTGCAAGCATGTGAAGCTTCCCTCATGCCCTTCCCCACCAGGCTATTGGATTTTGGCCATACAGTTATCCAGAAGGTGTACATTCCCTATTTATAAGGATTTCTTGTGGTGCTAGTCAAGTTTTTCCAGGCCTGTTTATAGTCTCCCTGAGAAATACATATTAAAAACATGCAAGAAGCACTCATGGGACATAGCAGACTGCTTAGGGAAAAATGGATATGACTTTAGGAAGATGAGAGGATGGTGCCCTTATGACACGCCTCATAAGACAATAGGTTAAGAGATAGATTTCTGTGAAAAAAGATGAAGTGACAGTAGGCCAACAAGTTCAAAACAAATCTCATGGTGAGACTGTGGAATAAGGTGCGGAAATGGCTTTGATTCCAGACCAAGTAGCTCATCATGTGTTGGCATTCCCAAGTGTGTGTAGGTGATAAGGGGAGAGGCTCATTGAGCACTAATTAGATGAAGTGGGGTCTGTATGACCCTTGTTGTTATCTGTGACAATCAGAACTACCATAGGAATTGCTGATCCTACCTCAGAGCTCCTCCCATCCTACTTGGTCAATAAGACAGTTCCTATCCCCGCTTTCCCACATTCTTCCTTTATTCCCAGAATCTTGTCTTCTCTAAATCTATGCATCGTATCGGACATTAGATTTACTTGATTGCCTCTGCTTAGGGCAGGAAGTGTTACTATACAATAGTCTGGAATTGCGGTGGCAAGAAAGTCATTCATCCCAATTTGTACAGGTGAAAGGGCTTAGGAAGAAGAATGTCATAATTCAAAAATATGACACCTGAAGGTGGTACTTTCTTCCCTTTACACAACTAGAGAGTTACTTATAAAGGCAAAACAAACAAACAAACAAACAAAAACCTCTGGATAATATGTGGTTATATGATCTCATAACTGAAATATGCTTAGGGGAATAGTCTGTGTATAGCCAAGTCTCTGGCTCCAAATCTACAAGCTGTGTTAATTATGGAAACAGGTCTGATAGAGCAAATCATGCCCCCCAACCATAAATCAGTACCACCTGAATTTCTGAGCAATGACAGTGCAGTTGTTCTGGTCTAAAACGCTGAGGCATTAGGACTACAAAGACTAAATGGGGCCAGAGAACAGTTTATTTAAATTTGACATATGTCCTCATGGAATGCAGCCAGGTACAGAGCAACTCCCACCATCCAAAAATGCCAGATCTTGACTCTGAACTCTCCTGTTCATTCTCCTCCTCTTCATCTTCCTGCATCTCCTCACCAGCCTGTAGCATCCTCTGTCCCTCTCCCTGCAATGGTTCTTTGTTCTTGCAGTTTTCATACTCTTCCTGCTCTATTAGAGCCTGCCCATCGTCCATATCTTGGATTGTCTGATTTTGGTATGAAAACATTTGGGAGATGGAATTTAGAGGCTTAAGACAGGCCTGCACTGCAACTTCTTGATTCAGTTCCACAGCGGGCACCTGCATTGCTTGTGGGAACGCTTAGTGTTCTTAGAGATTTGATTCCTCCTCAATGGGTCTTTTCTGAACTTCATGTTGTCTTTTTGAAACTGACACCAAAGCCTTTTATATGGCTTCCCTTTGGGTGTAGGTCTTTTCCAAAATCTTCTGCACTTGCTACTGTTGTCTCCAAACAGATGAGTCCATCCATGGCATAGAGGGTGCTACCATACAGAGTCCGCCTTTTGTGCTTGGGCAACTCTGAAGATTGGGAGGCCTTTTTGGCACAATTTCTGGAGCTGGTAGAGGAACTCATGTCTTTGCCTTTAATCAAGGTTCCAGAGATGTCTTTGCCATGGTTGCGGGTGTTAATGGCAAGCTTCCCTCGGGCTGCAGTTTTGCTCATCATAAGCCCCTGGTTGGAATTGAGGACCATGTACATCTCCATGGGTTGGAGCTCTTCGGTTTAGATTGAGTTGTATACCTGACTCTTTTCTGACATGTAGTGGGTAAACTGGAATTTTGGACTCTTGGTCTTCTCCTGTGTCCAGAAGGCTGGTGATGACAGTCACGACCATAGAGTACAAATTCTGCCATGGAGAAGGTGACACCAACACACTTAACAAACTGTCTGGGTGAAATACCCAGGCAGCTCCGGATTTGGGGGGGCTTGTGATCCATTTGGCGGCTTCATGACTACTCCACCCAAGTGTCAAGATTAGGGGTGGTTATGGAAACGTGGTTGCCATGACATCACAGCTTTGTGACTTCACTGAAACAATAGGCAGCAGTCCCTCTGTCACTGACTTTGCCGCCTAGGGCTTTAGGTAGAGACAGAAAAAGAGCACTATTCGCCTAATCATGAAGTCAGGTAGTCTTTGTGTTTATTTTCCACTACCCCTTTCTATACAGAGAAAAATAAATGAGGTTCACTATGCCATAATACTTTCTAGGTCAACTTTTCTTCTGAAATAGGAAGGAGTTCCAGCCTAGTCAAAGATCTACATAAACAGTGAGGGCTCTTAGGTAGCTTTAGCTATCTGTGAGGGTTTTCATCTTAAGTGTAAGAGAGTCATTTATGAGCTTCTTTTTCCTATGGGATCTGTGGAAGAAAAGGGGAATGAAAGTCCCTTTTAAAGGAAAAGATACTAGTTCATGGATTCATTGTGTTGTCTGTGTCCTAATCTCCTACTCTTATAAAATACCAATCATAATGGGTTAGGGCTCACTCTGCCTTATTTGAACATAAACACCTTTTTAGAGACCATGTTTCAAAAACAGTGACATTCTGCATAATAACTAACCCTTAAGTAAGCGCACTTGGCAGCACTATTTGTCACAATTAGTTTATTCTAAATTCCACTGGTAAGTTGTATAGCAATGCTTACCAGTTGGTTGTATTCAGAGGAAAATAAACGGCATCTATTGAAAGGATGGCAATGTCCACAATAGCCAAACTGTGGAAGGATCTGAGATGCCCTTCAACAGATGAATGAATAAGAAGATGTGGTTCATATATACAATAGAATATTACTAAGCCATCAGGAAAGATGGATACTCACCATTTCCATCAGCATGAATGGAACTGGAGGGGATTATGCGAAGTGAAATATTCAAGCAGACAAAGACAATTACCATATGGTTTCACTCATATGTGGAACATAAGAATTAGCACAGAGGACACCAGGGGAAGGGAGAGAACACTGAGTGGGAAGAAATCAGAGAGGGGGGCAAACCATGAACGACTCTAGACTCTGGGAACCAAGCTGAGAGTTACAGAACGTAGGGGCTAGGAGGATGGGTTAGCTAAGTGATGGGTATAGAGGAGGGTACGTGTTATGATGTGCACTGGGTGTTATATGCTACTAAAGAATCATTGAACATACATCAAAAATGTACAAGGTACTATATGCTGGCTAACTGAACATAATAAAAAATAATAAAAATTTAAAAATAAAACCAGGCCCTGTAACAAGTAAGAAAAAAAAAGGAAATGATTACATGATATTTATCTTTCTTCTATTAAAATGGTATATCGTTTGTTTCCTATACTGTCCTGGTCTGAGTTTGGTATCAGGGTATTGTAAATGAGTTTGAGTGATTCCTCCTCCTCAATTACTGGAATAGATAAGAAAATTTACATTAACTCATCATTAAATGTCTAGAAGAGTTTACCATTGAAATGATTTGGTCCTGGCTTTTTGTGTAGGGCGGTATTTGATTACTGCTTCAACCTCATTTTTTAAAAATTTAATTATAGTATGTTATTTTAGTCACCATACAATACATCATTAGTGTTTGATGTGGTATTCCATGATTCATTGTTTTCATACAACGCCCAGTACTCCCTGCAGTATGTGTCCTCCTTAATACCCATAAACGGGCTAAACCATCCCCCCAAGACCTTCCCCTCTAAAACCCTCAGTTTGTTTCTCAGAGTCCATAGTCTCTCATGATTCATCTCTCCCTCCAAATTCGCCCCCACCTTCATTTTTGCCTTCCTTCTCCTTATACCCCCATGCTATTCCTTATAGTTCTTACTGTTACTTCAATTGGCTATTGCGGAATTGCTGCTATGAACATTGGGGTGCATATGGCCCTTCTTTTCACTACATCTGTGTCTTTGGGGTCAAACCTAGGACTAATTGCTAGAGCGTAACTCTATGTTTAATTTTTTGAGGCACCTCCACACTTTTTTCCAAACTGGCTGTGCCAACTTGCATTCCCACCAACAGTGTAAGAGGGTTCCCCTTTCTCCACAACCTCTCCAACATTTGCTGTGTCTTTCCTTGTCCATTTTTGCCATTCTAACTGGTGTAAGGTGCTATCTCAACGTGGTTTTGATTTGATTTTCCCCGATGGCTAGTGATGATGAACATTTTTCATGTGTCTGTTAGCCATTTGTATGTCTTCTTCAGAGAAGTGTCTGTTCATGCCTTCTGCCCATTTTTTGACTTGATTGTTTGTTTTTTGGGGGGTTGAGTTTGAGAAGTTCTTTTTAGGTCTTGGATACCAGCCCTTTCTCTGTAGTGTCATTTGCAAATATCTTCTCCCATTCGGTGGGTTGCCTCTTTGTTTTGTTGACTGTTTCCTTTGCTGTGCAGAAGCTATTTATTTTGATGAAGTCCCAAAAGTTCATTTTTGCTTTTGATTCTCTAGCCTTTAGAGATGTATCTTGACAGAAATTGATGTGGGCGATGTCAATGTGGTTACTGCCTATGTTCTCCTCCAGGATTTTGATGGATTCCTGTCTCTCATTGAGTTTATCTTTGTGAATGGTGTTAGAGAATAGTCGAGTTTCATTCTTCTGCATGTGGCTCTCCAATTTTCCCAGCACCATTTATTGAAGAGACTGTCTTTTTTCCATTGCATGTTTTCTCCTGTTTTGTCAAAGATTATTTGGGCTCTCTATTCTTTTCCATTGGTGTACATGTCAGTTTTTGTGCCAGTACCATGCTGTCTTGGTGATCACAGCTTTCTGCTATAGCTTGAAAATGGGCAATGTGATGCCCCAATTTGTTTTTCTTTTTCAACATTTCCTTGGGAATTCGGGGTCTTTTCTGATTCCATACAAATTTTAAGATTATTTGTTCCAGCTTTGAAAAATATCATTGGGGGCGCCTGGGTGGCTCAGTTGGTTAAGCAACTGCCTTCGGCTCAGATCATGATCCTGGAGTCCCGGGATCCAGTCCCGCATCGGGCTCCCTGCTCAGCAGGAAGTCTGCTTCTCCTTCTGACCCTCCTCCCTCTCATGCTCTCTGTCTCTCATTCTCTCTCTCTCAAATAAATAAATAAATACAACTAAAGAAAAAAATAGGTTGTCTTTAAAAAAAAAAGAAAAAAGAAAAATATCATTGGGTGGCAATTTTGATCGTGATGGCATTGAAGGCACTGATTGCTCTGGGTAGCATAGACATTTTAACAATATTTATTCTTCTGATCCATGACCATGGAATGTTTTTCCATCCTTTTGTGTCTTCTTCAATTTCTTTCATGAGTGTTCTGTAGTATGTAGAGTATAGATCCTTTACCTCTTTGGTTAGGTTTATTCCATGGTATCTTATGGTATTTGGTGTTATTGTAAATGGAATCCGTTTTGGAATTTCTCCTTCTACAGTTGCATTGTTAGTGTATAGGAAATCAACTGATTTCTGTGCATTAAATTTGTATCCTGACACTTTACTGAATTGCTGTATGAGTTCTAATAATATGGGAGTGGAGTCTTTTGGGTTTTCCAAAAAAAGTATCCTGTCATCTGTGAAAAGAGAGTTTGACTTCTTCTTCACCAATTTGATTACCATTTATTTCTTTTTGTTGTCTGATTGCTGTTGCAAGGACTTCTAGTAATATGTTGAACAATAGTGGCGAGAGTGGACATCCTTGTTCTGTTCCTGATCTTAAGGGAAATATCTGAGCTTTTCCCCATTGAGGAGGATATTTGCTGAGGATTTTTCATAGATGAATTTTGTGAACTTGAGGAATGTTCCCTCTATCCCTGTACTCTGAAGGGTTTTAATCAGGAAGAGAGGCTGTATTTTCTCAAATGCTTTCTCTGCATCAATTGAGAGGACCATATGGTTCTTGTCTCTTCTCTTATTAATGTGTTCCAAAACATCAACTGATTTGCCAACGTTGAACCACCCTGGCCTCACGGGGATAAATACTACTTGGTCGTGGTGGATGATCCTTTTAATGTATTGTTGGATCCTATTAGCTAAGATTTTGTTGAGGATTTTGGAATTCATATACATCACGGGTATTGGTCTGAAATTCTCCTTTCCAATGGGGTATTTGCCTGGTTTGGGGATCAAGGTAATGCTAGCCTCATTGAATGAGTCTGGAAGCTTTCCTTCTGGTTGTATGTTTTGAAACAGCTTCAGGAGAATAGGTATTATTTCTTCTTTGAACGTTTGCTAGAATACCCCAGGGAATCCATCAGGCCCTGGACGCTTGTTTTTGGGAGGTTTTTTATCACTTCTTCAATCTCGTTAAAGGTTATCGGCCAGTTCAGGTTGTCAATTTCTTCCTGTTTCAGTCTTGGCAGTTTTCAGGTTTCCAGAAAGGCCTCCATTTCATCCAGATTGCTCAGTTTATTGACATATAGTTGTTGATAAGAATTTCTAATAATTGTTTATATTTCCTTGGTGTTAGTCGTAATCTCTCCCCTTTCATTCATAATTTTATTAATTTGTACCCTTTCTCTTTTCTTTTGGATAAATCTGGCCAGTGGTTTATCAATCATATTACTTCATTCAAAGAACCAGCTTCTAGTTTCATTGACCTGATCTACTGTGTTTCTGGTTTCTAATTCATTGATTTCTGCTCTAATCTTAATTATTTCTCTTCTAATGTGTGCCTTTGGCATCATTTCTTGCTTTTTCTCTAGTTCTTTAAGGTGTAGAGTTAGTCAGTGAATTCCGGATTTTTCTATTATTTTGATTGAGGCTTGGATGGCTAAGTATTTCCCCCTTAGGACCGTCTTTGCAGTATCCCATAGGTTTTGGACTGATGTGTTTTCATTCTCTTTGGTTTCCATGAATTGTTTCAGTTCCTTGATTTCATAGTTGACCCAAACATTCTTGAGCAGAGTGGTCTTTAGCTTCCAAATGTTTGAATTTCTTCCAATTATTTTCTTGTGATTGAGTTGCAGTTTTAAAGCATTATGGTCTGAGAATATGCAGGGAATAATCTCAGTTGTATGGTATCGGTTGATACTTGATGTGTAACTCAGTATGTGGTCTGTTCTTGGTAATGATCCATGTGCGCTTGAGAAGAATGAGTTTTCTGTTGTTTTAGTGTGGAATGTTCTGTATATATGTATGAAGTCCATCTGGTGCAGTGTGTCATTTAAAGCTCTTCTTTTGTTGTTGATTTTCTGCTTAGATGACGTGTCTATTGCTGACAGTGGAGTATTGAGGTCTCCTACAATTAACATATTGTTATCAATATGACTCTTTATGTTGGCTAACAGTTGGCTTAGGTAGATGGGTGCTCCAATGTTGGGGGAACAGATGTTTAAAATTGTTAGAGCTTGTTGCATAGACACTTTAGGAATGACATAGTGTCCTTCTGTGTCTCTAACTACAGTCTTTAGTTTGAAATCTAATTTGTCTTATATAAGAATTGTTACCCCAGCTTTCTTTTCAGGTCTGCTGC
The DNA here is from genome assembly GCF_002201575.2 of Neomonachus schauinslandi. Taxonomy (NCBI): domain Eukaryota; kingdom Metazoa; phylum Chordata; class Mammalia; order Carnivora; family Phocidae; genus Neomonachus; species Neomonachus schauinslandi. Next base: position 1,573,106 of record NC_058420.1, read on the forward strand.
CAAGGAAGATGGATCTCCCTCCCTTCACTTTCAGTGTGGTTGTATCTTTATATTCCAAGGAGTCACTTGTAGCCCGCATTTGGATGTGTCCTGTCTTTTTATCCAGTCTGCAACCCTGTGCCATTTTATGGGAGCATTTAGGCCATTCATGTGGAGAGTGATTATTGAAAGATATGAATTTGTTGTCATCATGTTGCCCGTGAAGACCTTGTTTTTATAGATTGTCCCTGTAAGTTTCTGTTGTATACCAATCTTGGAGTCTTTCTCCTTTTACAGAACCCCCATTAATATTTCTTGCATGGCCAGCTTAGTGGTCACATATTCTTTCAATATCTGCCTGTCTTTGAAGCTCTGCATCTCTCCATCCATTCTAAATGACAGCCTTGCTGGATAAAGTATTCCTGGCTACATGTTCTTCTCATTTAGTATCCTGATTATGTCTTTCCAGCCCTTTCTGGCTTACAAGGTCTCTGTATGTAGGTCTGATGTTATTCTGGTGTTCCTCCCTCTGAACATAAGGAATCTCTTCCCCCTAACTGCCCTTAAGATGGTTTCCTTGGTTCTAAGATTTGCAAGTTTTACTATTACATGCCGGGTTGTTGGCCTGTTTTCCTTGATTTTGGGAGGGTTCCCCTCTGCCTCTAGGACACGAATGTTTGGTTAATTCCCTAGATTAGTGAAATTCTCAGCTACGATTTGCTCAAATATATCTTCTAATCCTCTCTCTCTCTCCACCTCCTTCGGGATTCTAATAATTCTGACATTGGAAAACTTCATGGGGTCACTTATTTCTCTGATTCAATTTTCATGGGTTCTGAGTTGTTTTTCCCTGGCCTCCTCTTTTCCCTTTTTATGTATTAACTTGTCTTCCACTTCGCTAATTCATTCTTCTGCCTCAGTTACCCTAGCTGTTAGATTATCTAGATTAGATTGGATCTCATTGATAGCATTTTTAAGTTCTGCCATTCCAGTTTTCATTTCTGCCCTTAGAGACTCTATGTTGCCATTAATTGCTTTCTCCATTCTAGCTATTGCCTTCACAATTGCTAGCCTGAATTCCATCTCCAAGAACTTGGTTATATCTGAATCCATTTGTAAATCTGTGGCATAAGTCATAATCTCTGAGTCTTTCCTAATTTGGGTGCTCCTCCTCCTAGGCATTCTGTTGAATGGTGTTTGACGGAATGTATAGAGTCCAAATTATTGACCCCAACCCAAGCAAGATGCACCTGTTTTATCTAGATCTTAGAGTTGCTGGCCTCTTATTTTCTCAGGCTGTTTTCTGGGGGAGAGGCCTCCCATACGGTTACTTAGGAAACCCTGTTTCAGCACAGTTGCTCTGCACCCTGTGGCAGGGAATGGGCTCAGTGAAAACCGGTTTTGGGGGGCTTTTGTTCTCTGATGCCTTTCCACATCTCTGCATCTCTTCCGAGATTCAGAGTAGAAGAGACCATTTCCAACCCTCTGTCTCAGAACAGAGAGATTGAAGTCCATTCTTCAGTGAGCTCTCCAGGCCACACTATCTCCATTTCTGTCCGTGCTGCTATAAACTTCAGCGTCCTGTGTTGTGCGACCCTCAGCAGTGCTCCCAGTCCTCTCAGTTGGGTATGTCTCTGCCCTTTCTGCTTTTCAAACCCCTGCTCTTCCCAGTTCACATTAGTGGCCCCGCCGCTCCAGTTCTGTCTGTGGTGCTGCCCTAAATTCCTTTCCCCACCGCTATTGGTCTTGTTGTCTGTGCCCTGTCCCCAGTATAGGAGGCCATCGCTCAAAGGTGGTGTTGGCTCCCCGTGGCCAAGCTCCCTCCCACTGCTGTTTATCCTCCAATATCTGCCCGAGGAATCAACACTCCCTGATTCCTACCTCGAAAACAACCACCTGCTATGTTCTTTTTGTAGAGATCCAGATCTATCTTCTTACATCTCAGGCTGATTTTGTGGGTGCACAGTGCAGTCTGGTCGATATCCAGCTCAATTCCGGGGACCAGTTGGAATAGAGTTCCCTATTCCTCCGCCATCTTTTCCCCTACCATGACTTGTCATTTTGATACTCACTGCTTCAACCTCTTTAGTCATTATCAGATTGCTCAGATTTTATATTTTTCATGATTTATTCTTGGTAGGTGGTACATTCCTAGGAATTTAACCTTGTCTCAGTTATCGGATTTGCTAGCATAATTGTTTATAGAGGTCTCTTAGGATTCTTTTTCTTCCCCTTGTATGAGTTGTAATGTCTCCTCTCTCATAATTTTAGCTGTACCCTTTTCTCTTTCATTTGTCAGGCTAAAGGCTCCTCGAATTTGTTTATCTTTTCAAAAACTAAGTGTGAGTTTTACTGATTTTTTTTCTATTGCCTTTGTGTTGGTATTTCATTTATTTCTGCAATAATGTTTATTATTTCATTGTATCAGCAGCCTTTGGATTTAGTTTGTTCTTTTTCTAGTTCCTTAAAGTGTAAGTTTTGGTTGCTCTATTTATATCTTTTTAAATTTTCCTTAATATATGCATTTATCCATATATTCTTCCCTCATAGAAATGTTTCTGCTGCATCCCATAAGTTTCTGTATTTTCCTTTGTTCAAGATACTTTCTGATTTTACTTTTGATTTCTCCTTTGATCCATTGCTTGTTCAGGAGGGTGTTATGTGATTTCCACCTATTAGTATATGGCCTAGTTTTCCTTTTGTAAGTGATTTTTACTCACACCATTGTGGTCATAAATATACAAAATAGGATTTTAAACTTTTTAAATGAGTTAAGGCTTACCTTGTGGTCCAGCATATGATCTATGCTACAGAATGTTAGGTCTGCACTTGACAAGAACTTGTATTATGGTGCTGACGGATGCAATCTTATGCATTTGTATTTTAGGCCCAGTTGGTCCACAGTGCTCTTGAGGTCTGCTATTCCTTAACACTTTTCCATTGGATGATCTGTCCATTGCCGAAAGTGGGATACTGGAGTACTCTACTGTTATTGTATTGCTGTCTATATCTCCCTTCAGTTCTGTTAATATGCTTCAAATATTTAGGTTCTCCAATGTTGGCTGCACATATATTTGCAATTCTTATATTTTCTTCATGAATTGATACTGTATCACTCCCATGACCTATCAATCTGATATAGGCACAACCACTCTGCTCTCTTTTGATTACCATTTGCATGAACTATCTTTTCCGATTCCTTCACTTCCAACCTCTGTGTATCTTTAAAGCTGAAGTGAATCTCTTATAGGCAACATATTTTTGGACCTTGTTTTCTTTTGTTGGATTTATCTTTTTTTTTTTTTTAATCCATTCAGTCACTCCATTTCTACTGATAGGAGAATTTAGTCCTGATTAAATTAATTATTGATAGGTAATTGTTTCATTTTGTTGGTTTCTGATTTTGATTCTTTTGTGCTTTTGTCCCTGTTTGGTATTTTCTTTTGGGATTTACTTCCTTTATTGGTATTCCTTACTTGCTTACTGTCTTTTGTGTATCTACAATTTTTTTCTTCTTTGTGGTTAACAATAGGACTTATAATGAAATCTCTATAGATACAACATCACTTTTTATTTGATAACACCGCATCTTCAAGGCATAGGAAACTCTACATTTTGCTTCACCTTCAGCCACATTTCCTGCAACTAATGTCACTTAATCCTGTTTTATTCTCCCATCTACCCACTAACGTGCCTTCTAACAACCACAGGTTTGTTCTCATATTTAAGAGTCTGTTTTTTGTTTGTCTCTTTTGTTCGTCATCTGTTAATTTGTTTCTTAAATTCCATAAATGAGGGCAATCATATGGTACTTGCCTTTCTGTGATTGACAGATCTCACTTAGCATCATACTCTCTACCTCCAGCCTTCATGCAGCAAATGGCAAGATTTAATTCTTGTTTATGGCTAAAACTTCATTGTACATAGTGAGGAGAGAAAGATGGTGATAGAGTAGGAGAACCCCAGGCTTGTCTTGAGCCATGAACACACTTGGAAGATTTCAAATCATCATAAACATGGCAGACATTGACCTGAAGCCTACCGAGTAAACTCCATAACTAAAGAGAGAAGTATGAAGATTTGGTGTAGGGGAGAAGTGGATGGTGGTGCTGCAGAGGGGAGGGAGCTGTGGTCGAAGAGAAAGGCACATGAGAGAGTAGCACACTGGGAACACCCAAGGAGAATGTTTCCCCAAAGCCATTGGCTGGGAAAAAGAGAAGGACTGAATTACTTGAGTTCTTGCAACCAGAGAGGCTTACAGCCTGGAGTTTTATGGTCAGCAGGCTTGACTGACATAGGCAAAAAGAGGAAATGTAAAGACAGAGGAATCAATTTTATTCCAAATAAAGAACAAGAAAAGGTCATGGTCAGGAAATCTAAGTGAAACAGATGAAAGTAACATGCATGATGGAGGATTTAATGCAGCAGCCAGGATACTCACTGGGCTTGAGAAATTAATAGAAGGCATCAGGCAAACCCTTACTACAGAGATAACAGAGTTAAAAAACAATCTGAGATGAAGATGCGGGAAACAGACAGGCTGCAATGAAGCCTATCCGAATAAATAAAATCACAAATGAGTGTACTGAGGATCTAACTAGTGACCTAGAAGACAAAATAATGGAAAATAATGAAGCTAAACAAAAGAGAGAAGGAAGAATCATGAAACACGAGAATGGACTTAGGGAAATCACTGACTCCATGAAATGTAAAAACGTGCGTATTGTACAAGTCATAGAAGAGCGAGAAAAGAGGGCAGAAAATTTATGTGAGGAAATCCTACCAGAAAACTTCCCTAATCTGGGGGGAGAAAAGTACATCCAGATTCAGGAGGCAGAGAGAACTCACATCAAAATCACAGAAGCAGGCCAACACAAGACGTAATGTAATTAGATTTGCCTAATCTAGCAGTAGAGAAAATATCTTAAAAGCAGCAAGACAAAAGAAGTCCTTAACTTACAAGGGAAGACCCATAAGCTAACCGCACATCTCTCCACAGAACCTTGGCAAGCTAGAAGACAATGGCATGATATATTCAAAGTGCTGAATGGGGAAAATCTATAGCCATGAATACTCTATCCAGCAAAGCTGTCATTCAGAATAGAAGGAAAGATGAAGAGTTTCCCAGACTTACAAAACCTAGAGGAATTAAGGATCAATAAACCAGCCCTGCAAGAAATATAAAAAAAAACAGTCTTTGCCTGAAAAGGAGAAACCAAAACTGATTAGGAGAAGAAAGGAACAGAGAAAATCTCCAGAAACAATGGCAAGATAACTAAATAAATATCTATCAGTAATTGCTCTGATTATAAATTGACTAAATGCATCAATCAATAGACATAGGGTGTCGAAATGGATAAAGAAACAAGACCCATCTCTATGCTGCCAAGAAGACACTCATTTTAGACCTAAGGACAATTGCAGATTGAATGTGAGGGGATGGAGAACAATTTGTCACGCAAATGGATGTCAAAAGAAAGCCAGGTACCGATACCGTCAACAGACAAACTAGACTTTAAACAAAAGGCTGTAACGAGAGATGAAGAAAGGATCTATGTCATAATTAAGGGGTCTATCCAACAAGAGATCTAAAACTTGCTTATGCCCCTACTGTGGAAGCACCCAAGTACATAAAACAGTTAATAACAAACATAAAGAAACATAAAAGAACTTATAGGGGAATGTAACACCCCACTCAAAGCAATGGGCAGATCATTTAAGCAGAAGATCAACAAGGAAACAAGGGCTTTGAATGACACACTAGATCAGAGGACTTAACAAATATATTCAGAGCAGCTCACCCTACAGCATCATTACCGACATTCTCCGCAAGTGCACATGGAACATTCTCCAGAGTAGATCACATATTCAGTCAAAAATCAGGTCTCGACCGGTGTGGAGATGGAGATGGAGATCATACTATGATTGTTTTCAGACCACAGTACTACGAAACTTAGTCAACCCTCCCCCCTCCAAAAAAATGAAAACGTCACAGATACATGGAAGTTAAAGAACATCCTAATAAAGAATGAATGGGTCAACCAGGAAACCAAAAAGAATTTTAAAAATTACATGGACACAAAAGAAAATGGAAACCTGACAGCCCCAAACCTTTGGGATGCAGCAAGTGCAGTACTAAGAGGAAAGTATATGGTGATACAGGCCTTCCTCAAGAAGCAGGGCAAGTCTCAAATACACAACCAATCCTTACACCTGAAAGGAAGCCTAAGTCCAGTAGGAGAAGAGAAATAATAAAGATTAGGGCAGAAATAAGTGATATAGAAACAACAACAAAAACAAGCCACACAACAGTAGAACAGAACAATCAAACCAGGAGCTGGTTCTTCGAAAAAAAAAAATAATAAAATAAAACCCCCAGCAAGATTTACCAAAAATAAAAGATAAAGAACCCAAATAAATAAAATCACAAATGAGAGGGAACAAATAACAACCAACACACAGATGTACATACCAGTATAACAGAACATTATGAAAAACTCTGTGGCAACAATTTGGAAACCTAGAAGAAACTGATAAATTCCTAGAAACATGTACACCACAAAATTGAAACAGGAAGAAATATAAAACTTGAAGAAACCAATAATTTAGGAAATAAATTGAACCAGTAATTAAAAACAAAAACAAAACAAAACAAAATCCAACAAACAAAAGTCCAGGGTCAGATGGCCTGACAAGTGAAGTGTACAAGACATTGAAAGAGGAGGTAATACCTAATCTTCTCAAACTATTCCAAAAAATAGAAAATGAAGGAAAACTTCCAAATTCATTTCCAGAGGTCAGCAATATCCTGATTCCAAAACCAGATAAAGACATCACTGAAAATGTAAACAACAAGCCAGTATTTTTGATGCACATAGATGCAAAATTCTCAACAAAATAATAGCAAACAGAATGAAACAATCATTAAAAACAATTTCAAAACAATCAAGTGAAATTTGCTCCTAGGGTGCAAGGGTAGTTCAATATTTGCCAATCACTCAGTGTGACATCATATCAATAGATGTATGATAAATAAACATTTGAGAAACAAGACAGAGAATTATAGGACAAGAGAGGGGAAAAATGAAACAAGAAACCAGAGAGGGAGACAAACCATAAGAGACTCTGAATCTCAGGAAATAAACTGAGAGTTGCTGGAATGGAGGGGGATGGGGTGGATGGGTGTTGGGCATTGGGGAGGGTAAGTTTTGTGGTGAGCACTGTGAATTGCATAAGACTGATGAATCACAGACCTGTACCCCTGAAACAAATAATAAATTATGTGTTAATAATAAAAAATATGATAATTTTAATAGATGAAGAAAAAAGCATTCGACAAAGTACAACAACCATTTATGATAAGAACCCTCAACACAGTTGGCTTAGAGGGAATATACCTTCAAATAACAAAGGCTATCTATGAAAAATCCACAGTGAACATTTTATTCAATGGAGAAAAACACAGAGCATGCCCCCTTTGGTCAGGATTAATATGAGGTGTCAACTCTCACCACTATTATTCAACATAATACTGGATGTCCTAGCTACAACAATCATAAAACGGAAAGAAATAAAAGGCATCCAAATCATCAAGGAAGAACTCAACATTCACTATTTGCAGATGACATGATTCTATATAGAGAAAACCCTAAAGACTCAACCAAATAACCATCAGAACTGGTAAAGGAATTCAGTAAGATTGCAGAATACAAAATCAATGTGCAGAGATCTGTTACATTCCTATACACTGACAATGAAACAGTAGCAAGTGAAATTAAGAAATAATTCCATTTACAAAGTTCTCCAAACCAATAAGATACCTAGAAATGAACATAAACAGAGTTGAAAGACCTGTACTCAGAAAATTATAAATCACTGATGAAAGAAATTGCACATAACACAAAGAAGTGGAAAGGCATTCCATACTCATCTACCAGATAACAAATATTGTCAAAATATCCATATTACCCAAAGCAATCTGTGCATGTAATGCACAGCATTTTTCATTGAATTAGAACAATTGATCCTAAAATGCATACAGGAACACAAGGACCCCAAGGGTCAAAGCAATCTTGAAAACAAAACAAAAACAAAACAAAAGCACAACAAAGTTGGATGCATCGTAATTCTGGACTTCAGGTTATATTAAAAGCAGGAGTAAACATACCAGTATGGTACTGGCACCAAAATAGACATACAGATAACTGGAACAGAATAGAAATCACAGAAATAAACCCACAATTATCTATGGTTAATTAAACTTGGAGAAAGTTAAAAAGAATACCCAGCAGGAAAAAGACAGCCACTTTAATAAATGATGTTGAAAATTCACTCAAAAGAATGAAAGTGGACCACCTTCTTTCACCACACACAAAATAAACACAAAATTGATTAAAGAGGTAAATGTGAGACCTGAAACCATAAAAATCCTAAAAGAGATCACAGGCAGTAATGCCTCTGACTTCAACCAAAGCAACAGTTTTTTTTTTTTTTTCTAAATATGCCTCCTGAGGCAAGAGTAACAAAGCTAAAATAAACTATTGGGACTTCATTAAGATAAAAAGCTTCTGCACAGAGAAGGAAATATTTGGCAGAACTAAAAGGCAACATAAAGAATGGGAGAAGATATTTGCCAATGGCATATCTGATAAAGGGTTAGTATCCAGTATCTATAAAGAACTTATCAAACTCAACATCCCCAAACCAAACAAAACCAGTTTAAAAAAAGGGGCAAAAAATGAATAGACATTTTTTTTCCAAAGAAGACATACAGATGGCCAACAGACATATTAAAGATGCTCAACATCACTCATAATCAGGGAAAAACAAATCAAAATTACAATGAGATATCACCTCACACCTGTCATTATGGCCAAAATTAACAACACAAGAAACAGTAGGTGTTGGCAACGACAGGGAGCAAGGGGACCCCTCTTGCCCTGTTTGTGGGAATGCAAACTGGTAGAGCCACTTTGGAAAACAGTATGGAGATTCCTCAAAAAGTTAAAAAAAGAAGTACCCCATCATCCAGCAATTGCTCTATTAGGTGTTTACTCAAAGGATAGAAAAATACTGATTCAAAGGTATATGTGCACCCCAATGTTTATGGCAGCATTATCAACAATAGCCAATTTATGGAAAGAGCCCAAATATCCATCATCAAATGAATGTGTGTGTGTATATATACATATACACACATACACACACATATACATATATATTATATATACAGTGGAATATTACTCACCATAAAGTGAATGAAATCCTGCCATTTGCAATGATGTGGATGGTAGTAGAGGATGTTATGCTAAGTGAAATAAGTCAGTCAGAGAAAGATAAATACCGAATGATTTCACCCAAAACTGATGAACACATGGGGAAAAAAAGAGAGACAGTCTAATCAAGAAGACTCTTTATTATAGGGAACAAACTGAGTTTTACTGGAGGGGAAGCTGGTGGGGGATGGGTTAAATGCGTGATGGGCATTAAGGGGAGGGTGCTGTGATGAGCCTTGACTGTTGTATGGAAGTGATGAATTACTAAGTTCTATACCTGAATCTAATATTGCACTGTATGTGAACTGACTGAAATTTTATTAAAAATTTATAAAAATATATTATATATAAATATGTATATATATTTACTATAAAAATATATTATAAAAAATGGAAAGAAAATAATAGTAATCAATACGGTATATGGTACTAGCATATAAAACAAACACGTAGACCTAAGGAACAGACTGGAGAGCTCAGAAATAAACTCTTTCACATATGGTCAACTAATATCAGACAACAGAGTCAGGTGTATTCACTGGGGGAAAGGATAGTCTCCATAATAAATTGTATTGGAAATACTGAATAACCACATTCAGAGGAATGAAATTGGGTCTCCGTCATATCATTCACCAAATTAAGTTAAAATGGAAAATTCATAAGAACTGAAACTAAAGCTTCTAGAAGAACATATAGGAGAAAATCTCCTGACATTGGTTTGGCAGTAATCATAGGTATGACACTAAAAGCCCAGGCCGAAAAGGATGTAAAAATACAGTTTATGCTTCACAAAGGAAGTTATCAATAGAATGAGAAGGAAACCTATGGAATGGGAGGTACTATTTGCAAACTAAACACCCACAGCGGCTAATAACCAAAATATAGAAGAAACACATGCCACTAAATAGGAAAATAATAGTATAACAATTAATAATAATAATAATAATAATAATTAATAATGCAATGTTTACCATGTCCCTGAGTATATACTTCTTTCCAGAGAAAGACAATTATCATATTGTTTCACGTATCTGTGGAACATAAGGAATAGAATAGGGGACATTAGAAGAAGGCAGAACACACGATGAAATGGTAAACAGGTGTATGAAAAGGGCTCAAAATCACTATCATCTGGAAAATGCAAATCAAAATCACATGACCAAATCACATCATACCTGTTCGAACAGCTATTACCAAAAAATAAGAGATAAAAGTGATAGGGGGCCTGTAGAGAATAGAAAACATGATTATTGGTGGGAATATAAACTGATTCAGTCATCATGGAAAACAGTATGGAGGTTCTACAAAAAATTAAAAATATAGCAGCCCTATGACCAACAATGCCACTTGTGGATATATATATAGGAAGCAAATAAAAACAGGTTATCAAAGAAATATTTCCCATGTTCCAGTCAGTGTTATTCACACTAGCCAAGACATGGAAACAATCTAAGTATCTCTCAATAGGCAACTGACTGGACAAAGAAGATATGAAATAGGTATGCAATAGAGAATTATCCAGCCATAATAAAAAAGAAAATTGTCTTATTTACTAAAACACAACTAAAATGAGGATATTAAGCTAAGTGTAATATGATAGAGAAAGATGAATACTCTATGATATCACTTATATGTGGAATCTGAAGAAACTGAACTTAGACAAGTAACACTAGCATAACAGTTACCAAAGGCTGAGAGGTGGTGAAAATGGGACGATTTTGATCAGAGTGCACCAACTCCCAGTTACAAGATTAACAATTTATGGGGATCTAATGCAAAGCCTAGTGATTATAATGAATACTGCATTTTGTATTTGAAAATTGTCAAGAAAATAGATATAAATATTTTCAAAACAGCTAAATAATTGGTCATTATATGACAAGATGGAGATCATAGCTAAAGCTGTGGTGGTAAAATTTCTGTGATATATGTGTATCAAACAAACACATTGTACATCTTAAACTGACAGAATTATTATGTCAATTATATCTCCAAAAAAAGAAAAGAAAAGCAGGAAAACACTTTTTTGTGACATTAAAAAAAGGAAAATTGGAGACAAATTAAGGGTGAGGAGATAGAAACAGTAACCAGAAACATCTCACCCAAGAAAAGACAAGAAAGATACTGTTTTACTGTTGAGTTTCACCAAACATTTAAAGAATTAATGTGAATCCTTCAGTGGAACATAAGGAATAGCATGGAGGACATTAGGAGAAGGAAGAGAAAAATGAATGGCGGAAACCAGAAGGGGAGACGAACCGTGAGAGACTATGGACTCTGGGAAACAATCTGAGGGCTTCAGAGGGAAGGGCAGAGGAGATGGTTTAGCCTGGTGATGGTTCCTAAGGAGGCTATATATTGCGTGGAACACCGGGTGTTATATACAAACAATGAATCATGGAACAGTACATCAAAAACTAATGATGTACTGTAGGGTGAAAAACATAATTAAAAAAAAAAAAAGGTTTATAGTTCATGATCAATTGAGTTTATCTCTGGGATGTAGGCTCAATATATGCCAAATGAAACATAAATTCATATCATCATCAAACATTATAACAATACAGAAATACTCCAGAAAGTAAGAAAAACCTCAAACAAACTAGCCTTACAGCTAAAGGAGCTAGGAAAAAAAGAACAACCAAAGCCCAAAGCCATTGGAAGGAAGGAAATAATAAAGATTAGAGCAGAAAGAAATGACACAGAGACAATAAACAAAACAAAACAAAACAAAAAAACAAACAGCCCCCTCCCCCCAAAAAAAAATCAATAAGCCAGGGCCTGATTCTTTGAAAAAAAATTTAAAAATTATAAAGCTTTAGGCAGCCTCATCGAAAAAAGGGAGAGTGTGAGAGAGATGATTCAAACAAAATCATAAATGAAAGAGGAGAAATAAAATTGACAGTAATACAATGATTATAAGAGAATACTATGACAAATTATAAGCTAAGAAATTGGACAGTGTAGAAGAAATGGATATATTCCTGGAAACATAACCTTCCAAATCTTCATCAATAAGAAATAGAAAATTTGAACAGGCAAATTACTAGCAATGAAATCAAATCAGTACTCAAACAACTCCCAACAAACAAAAGTCCAGGACCATATGGCTTCAAATGTGAACCCTACCAAATATTAAAAGAAGAGTTAATACCCATCATTCTCAACTATTTCATAAATAGAAGAGGAAGGAAAGCTTCCAAATGCATTATATTAAGCCGGCATTACCCTGATACCAAAACCAGATAGACATTACAAAACAAAAAGTTACAGGTCAATATCTCTGATGAACATAGATGCAAAAATCATTTGAATCCCAAAATACACTTAAAATTCCATTCACCACCATCAGCTTGGATTTATTCCAGGGATAAAAGGGTGTTTCAATATTCACAAGCCAATCAACATCATTCATCACATTAACAAGAGAAGGATAAAACACACATGAACATCTCTATAGATGCAGAAAAATCTTTTGAAAAAACACAACATCCACTTATGATAGAAAACGCCCAACAAAGTAAGTTGAGAGGGAACATACATCAAAATAATAAAGGCCTATATGAAAACACCATAGCTAACATCAAAATAGTGAAAAACTGACGGCTTTTCCTATTAGATCAGGAAAAAGACAAAGATGTCCACATTATCACTTTTATTCAACATGGGACTGGAAATCCTAATCACTATCGCAGTGATAGTTCCTCCCCCATTCATGATTCTATTTATTTGGGTCCTTCCTCTTTTCTTTTTGATAAGTCTGGCTGGGAGTTTGTCAATTGTATTAATTCTTTCCAAGAACCAATTCTTAGCTTCATTAATCTAGTCCACTATTTGTTCTATACTGTTGATTTCTGCTCTAATCAATCATCTTTATTTTTTCCCTTCTTCTGCTGGCTTTAGGTTTTATTTGTTTTTATTTTTCAACTCCTTCAGGTGTGAGGGTGGGTGATATACTGAAACTTTTCTTGCTTCTTCAGGAAGTCCTGTATTGCTATATACTTCCCTCTTAGGACTGCCCTTGCTGAGTCCCAAAGCTTTTGAGGTGCTGTGAATGAATGCTGACACATTCATTCTTTAGTAGCATGTAGTTGTGGTCTTTCTAAATTTCTTCTTGTGGTTGACTTTCAGTTTCATAGGGTTGTGGTCAGAAAATGTGCATAGTATGACCGCTATCATTTTGTACTTGCTGAGACCTGATTTGTGACCCAGTATGTGATCCATTCTGGAGAATGTTCCACGTACACTCAAGAAGAATATGCATTCTGCTCTTTAGAATAAAATGCTTTGAATATATCTGTTATGTTAAACTGGTCAAATGAATCCCTTGTTTCCTTGTTGATATTCTTCTTAGATGATCTGTCCATTACTGTGAGTGGGGTGTTAAAGTCCCCTATTATTACTGTATTAATATCAATGAGTTTATTTATGTTTGTTTTTCATTAATTTATCTATTTGGTTGCTCCCAATTTGGATCATAAATGTTTACAGTCGTTAGATATTTTTCTTGGATAGACCCAATAATTTTGATTCAGTTCTTGTCTTTGGTTTTAAATCTAGAGAGGGAGACAAAACATGAGCGACTCTGGACTCCATGAAATAAACCGAGGGTTACAGAAGGGGATGTGGGGGTGGGGTAACCAGGTTATGGGTATTAAGGAGGGCACATGTGGTGATGAGGGCTCCGTATGATCTGCAACTAATGAATTGTTAAACACTACATCAAAAACTAATGCTGTACCATATGTTGGTTAATTGAACATAATAATAATAAAAATAAATGACTCTAAGATACAAAATCAATCAATTAATCAATCAATCTAGTTTGTCTGATATAAGCATGGCTACTCTGGCCTTCTTTTGATTTCCATTAGCATGACTGATGATTCTGCATCCCCCACTTTCCAACTGCAGATGCCATTAGGTCTAAAATGTGTATCTAGTACACACCATATAGAAAAGTCACGAATTTTTTATCCATTCAGACACCCTATATAATTTAATTAGAGAATGTAGCCCATTTACATTTGGAGTAATTGTTAATAGCAAGAATTCAGTGCCATTGTAGTACTTCTAAAGTCACCATTTCTGGAGATTGGCTCTGTGGCTTGTCAGTGTTTGTTGCTTTTGGTTTCTCTTTCCCACTCAAAGGGTGCCCTTGAATATTTCTTGCAGAGTTGAGCTAGCAGTCATGCATTCCTTCAGTTTTTGTTTTTCTGGCAAACATTTTCTCTCATATTCTTAATGACAGCCTTGCTGGATAAATTAGTCTTGGGTGCATATGTTTCCCATTCAGCAAGTTAAATGTATCATGTCAGTCAACTTTGGCTTGCCATGTGTCTCTGGAGAAATCTGCCGTAAACCTGATCTGCCTCCCAGTGTAGGTTAGGGGTTTCTCTTTCCTTGCTGCTTTCAGGATTCTTATCTCTGTATTTTTCAAATTTTACTGTGAAAAGTGTTGGTGTTGGCCAGCTTTTGTTGAATTTGATGGGAGTTCTTTGTGCTTCCCGGATTTGGATGATTGTTTCCTTCCCACAATTAAGGAAGTTTTGAGCTATAAGCAGCTCAAATAAACTTTCTGCCCATTTTCCCCTCTCTTCTTTTGGGACTCCCATGATAAAAATGTTATGCTTTAAGGAGTCGCTGGGTTCCCTACATCTATACTTGTAATCCAAAACGTTTCTTTCCCTCTTCTTTTCAGCTTCATTCTTGTCCATAATTTTAGCCTCCATATTACTGATTCGTTCATCTGCTTCATTCCACCTCATTGTCATGGCATCCAGTTGTTTTTGCATTACAAGTACAGCATTTTTTATTTTGGCCTAATTAGATTTTAGTTCTTTTATGTCTGTAGTAAGGGATTCTCTAGTGTCTCCAATGCTTTTCTCAAACCCAGCTAGTATCCTTATGATTATTGTTTTAAATTCTGGTTCAGACATATTACTTATGTCTCTTTTGATTAGATGCCTGACTGTGACATCTTCCTGTTCTTTTGGGGGGGTGCATTCCTCCATTTTGTCAATTTGTCATAAGATCATTCTTTTTGTTTATGTGTGTTAGGAAAGTCTGTTTCATTTCGTACTCCTAAGAGCAATACCTGTATTAGGAAGAAGTTCTCTATTGTCTTGAGCCTGGTGCTTCAGGAAGTGTTTCAGAGTGTGCACCCTTCTGCTGTATTTTGCCTGGTCTTTCCCCCAGGTCTAGCCTCTGTAAAGTTTCTCCTTGCCTGAGGTGGAGAGTTTTGACCTTCTCTACTGTGTGGCAAATTTTAAATATGTGTGTTTTCATCCGGTTGTTAAAGAAGCTAGATCTTGTTTCCCCTCGAACTGTTTTCAGTAATGTGCAGCAACCAACACAGAGAGTGAAGAAACTTGTTCCAAACAAAGAACGACCAAATATCCAAAACAGATCTTAAGGAACAATAGATACATGATTTACCTGATAGATAATTCAAAATAACTATCAAGAAAATGCTTTCCAAAGTCAGAAGAGCAGTTCATGAACAAAGATGGAATTTGGAGAAAGAGATAAAAATATTAAAAAGTATGGAGCAGAAATCACACAGATGACCGGGGCTAGAGAACATGACACCACCATTTTCATTCCACCATTGGTTCTCAAAGCCTTCAGGGAGCAAAACAGCACCACACAGTGCAATCCAGAGTCTCTTACACTGAGCCCGACCCCTTGGCAACGTAGGCACATTTCCACTAGTGAAAGGTCACCTGAGAATCAGCTCAACAGACCCTTCCCCAGAAGACAGAGCATTTCCACTGGTGCAAAGACATCTGAGAGTCAGTGCAACACGCCCCTCCACCAGAAGATTAGCAGACACAACTGGCTAGCACCAAGTTTACTAATCATAGAGAACTGCAATTATCCAGGTCTTGGTGAAAGCATTTGTTGGGGTGGGGGCAGTTATTCCTTAGTCTTTCAGTTTTTTTTTTTCCCCAGCTATTTTGTCATTTTATCTCTCCACTCTTTCCTTATTCTTTTTTTAACTTTAATACGATATTTGTATATTTATTATTTTGCTTCCCTTTCCTTTTATTATTATAATATATATTATATATATATATATATATATATATATATATATATATATATATATAT
>NC_058420.1:1589482-1637940 GCF_002201575.2 Neomonachus schauinslandi
TATATATATATATATATATATATATATATATATATATATATATATATAAGATATATATATTTCCTTTCTGTTTATTATATATATTATACTATATCATATCATATCATATATTATATGTAATATATATAAACATATATAGATATATATGCTTTCCTTTCTTTCCTAATTTTGGTCCTAGTTTCTTTTAACTAGCAGACCAAAGTACACTGAGAATCTAGTTTTTATTTTGAACTGTTTTGATTCTTGTTTGATTTTTTCCCTAGTTTTTTTTTTTTTTTTCATCCTGTTTGTTTTCTTTTTCTGTTGCTTTGTTTTCCTGGGTTCTTTTGTTCTCTCTTTTTGTTCATATTCTTCTCTTTTCCCTTTCTTTCTTCTATTCTTTTGTGGACAAAATTATGAGGTGGAGAAATTCACCACAAAAGAAAACACAGGATGTTGTAATTACAGCCAGGGATTTAGTCAATATGGATATAAGTAAGATGTCTGAACTCGAATTTAAAAAGCTATTATAAAGGTACTAGCTGCGCTTGAAAAAAACATAGAAGACACTAGAGAACTCTTACTATATGAATAACAGTACTAAAAGTTAATTAGGGTGAACTTTAAAACGCTTTAATGAGATGCTGTCATAAATGGAGGCTCTAACAGCGAGGATAAACAAGGCAGAAGATTGAGTCAGTGATATTGAAGACAACATGCTGGAAAATAAGGAAGCTGAAAAGAAGAGAGAAAAACAACTACTGTATCACGAAGGGAGACTCTGAGAATTCAGCAGTTGTATAAAGTGAAAGAATATCCAGTAATAGAGGTCTTAGAACATGAAGAAAGGGAAAGTAGTCAGAAAGTTTATTGGAACAAATTAGAGTTGAGAACCTCACTAATCTGGGGAAAGAAACAGATATTCATGTCAAGGAGGCAGAGAACTCCACTCAAAATCAGTAAAAAGAGGTCAAAACCTGGACATATATTATTAAAGCTTGCAAATTTCAGAGATAAAGAGAAAATCCTGAAAGCAGACTGGGACAAGAGGTCCTTAAACTACAAGGGAAGATACATAAGGATGGCTGAGGATCTGTCCACAAAGGCCTGATGGGTCAGGAAAGGACTGGTATGATAGACTCAACATGCCAAAGTGAAACATAAATGCATCCAAGAATACTTATCAAGCAGGCTGTCATTCAGAATAGAAGACAAAAATTTCTAGATAAACAAAAACTAAAGGAATTTGTGAACACTAAGCCAGAGCTTCAAGAAATATTAAAGGGGATCCTTTGAGCAAAAAGAGAGTCCAAAATTAAAAAAAAAAAAAAAAAAAAAGGAAAACAGACAATTTGCAGAAAAAGCAACTATACAGGCACTAGAATGGCACTGAATTCATATGCTTCAATAATGACACTGAGTGTAAATGGACTAAATGGTCCAATCAAAAGACATACGTATCATATTGGATAAAAAACCAAAATGACCCATCGATATGCTGCTTACAAGAGATGAACTTTAGACACACAAACACCTCTACATTGAAATTCAGTGGGTGGAGAACCATTTATCATACTAATGGACATCAAAATAAAGCTAGAGTAGACATCCTTACATTAGACCAACTAGATTTTAAACCAAAGATTGTAATAAGAGATGAAGAAGGATGCTATGTACTAATAAAAGGGTCTATCAACAAGAGGATTAAAAACTGGGGGCGCCTGGGTGGCTCAGTTGGTTATGCGACTGCCTTCGGCTCAGGTCATGATCCTGGAGTCCCTGGATCGAGTCCCGCATTGGGGTCCCTGCTTGGCGAGGAGCCTGCTTCTCCCTCTAACCCTCCCCCCTCTCATGTACTCTTTCTCTCTCTCATTCTTGCTCTCTCAAATAAATAAATAAATCTGTAAAAAAAAAAAAAGAAGATTAAAAACTGTAAAAATTTATGCTCCTAAATTGGGGGCAGCCAATTATGTAAACCCTTTAATAACAAAATGAAAGAAACTCATTGACAATAATAAAATAATAAGGGTTATTTTTGTAGCTCAGTAGGTTAAACATCTGCCAGGGTCTTGGGATCCAGCCCCACATCAGCCTTCCTGCTCAGTGAGGAGCCTGCTTCTCCCTCCACTATGCCACTCCCTCTGCTTCTGCTCTCTTGCTCTTGCTCTAGTAAATAAAAAATAAATATTTTAAAAATAATACAATAAAAATATGGGACTTTAGCCTCCTCAGTATCATGGAAGACATATACAAAAACTGCACAGTGAATATCATCCACAACAGGGAAAACCTGAGAGCTTGCCACCTAAGGTCAGGGACATGACAAGGATGTCTACTCACCACTGTCATTCAATACAAGAGTGGAAGTCCTAGCTTCAGAAATCAGACAACAAAAAGAAGTAAAAGACATTGAAATGGGAAAGGAAGAAATGAAACTCTCACTCTTTGCAGATGACATGATTCTCTATGTAGAAAACCCAAAGACTGCAACAAAAATTGATATAGGAACTAGAACTGATACAGGAATTCAGCAATGTTGCAGGATATAAAATCAACATACAGAAGTCAGTTCCATTTCTATACAGTAACAACTGGGCAGAGGAAAGAGAAATTAAAGAATCAATCCCATTTGCAATGGCACCAGAAATGATAAGATACCAATGAATAGACCTAACAAAAGAGGTAAAGGATTTGTACTCTGAAAACTATAGAGCACTTATGACAGTAACAGAGGGAGACACAGAGGAATGGATAATTTCCCTGCTCATGGACTGGAAGAGCAAATATTGTTAAAATGTCTCACTACCCAAAGCAATCTACACATTCAGTGCCATCCCTATCAAAATATCATCAACATTTTTCACAGAGCTGGAACAAACAATCCTAAAATTTGTATGGAACCAGAAGATTCCGAATAGTCAAAAGTGATGATGAAAAAGAAAACCAAAGCTTGAAGCATCACAATCCCGGTGTTCAAGCTATATCACAAGCCTGTCATCAGCAAGAAAGTATGGTACTGGCATAAAACAGGAAAATAAATAAATGCAACAGAAATTGAACCCAAACATGGACCTTTAAATCTATGGCCAACTATTCTTTGACAAAGTAGGAAAGACTATTCAACAGAAAATACAGTCTGTTCAAGAAATGCTGATGGGAAAACTGGACAACAACATGAAGAAGAATGACACTGGACCACTTTCATACACTATATACAAAGATTAACTCCAAATGGATGAGAGACCTAAATGTCAGTCTGGAACCCATCAATATTCTAGAGAAGAACATAGGCAGCAGCATCTTTGACCTAGGCCATAGCAACTTCTTGCTAACATATCTCCAGAATCAAGGGAAACAAGAGTGAAAATGAACTATTGGGATGTTAGAGAGTAACAAGCTTTTCCACAGCAAAGGAAACAGTCAACAAAACTAAAAGGCTACCTATGGAATGGGGAAAGATATTTTCAAATGTCTCATAGATAAAAGGATAGCATCCAAATCTATAAAGAACTTAGGAACTCAAAAACTAAACAAACAAACAAACAAAAAATTCAGTTAAGAAATGGCCAGAAGACACAAACAGACATTTCTCCAAAAGGACATACAAATGACTAACAAATACATGAAAGAAATGCTCAACGTCACAGGGCATCAAGGAAATACAAATCAAAACCACGTGAGATACCACCCTACCTGTGGAATGGCTACATTAACCAGTCAGGAAACAACACCTACAGTGAGGAAGCAGAGAAAGGGAAACCCTCTTACACTGCTGGTGGGAATGCAAACTGCAGCAGCCACTCTTGAAAACAGTATGTTTTCCTAAAGACATTAAAAATAGAGCTACCCTATGACCCAGTAATAGCGCTATTAGGTTTTAACCCACAGGATAAAAACATAGTGATTGAAGGGGCACATGTACTCCAGTGTTTATAGTAGCAAAGTCCACAATAGCCAAACTATGGAAAGAGCCCAGATGTCCATCGACAGATGAATGAATGAAGAGGACATGGTATGAAAGAATGTGGATAGAACTAGAGGGAATTTTGGTAAGCTCAGTAGATCAGTCAGGGAAACAGAAATGCCATATGATTTCATTCCTATGTGGAATTTAAGAAACAAAACAGATGAACGTAGGGGAAGGGAAGAAAAATTAAATTAAGATGAAAACAGAGAGGGAGGTAAATCATAAGAGACCTTTAAGTATAAGAAACAAATGGAGGGTTGCTGGAAGGGAGGTGGATGGAGGGATGGGATAACGGGGTGGTGGGCATTAACGAGAGCCTTTGAAGTAATGTGCAGTGGGTGTTATATGCAACTGATGAATCACAATATTCTACTTCTGAAACTAATAATAAAGTAAATGTTAATTAAATTGAATTTAAATAAAATAATTTAAAAAATGAAAGAAATCACAGAGCTGAAGATTCTATTAACTGAGCTGAAAAGTTCAATATAGCAGCTCCCATAGCAGACTGCATCTATTAATAGAAAATAAGTCAGTGGAATTCATCCAGTCAAAGGATCAAAAGAAAAAAGAATTTTTAAAAAGTGAGCGTTGCTTTCAGGACTTATTGGACACACTCGGGTTGACAAATGTGCCTGTTAGGGGAACAAAGGAGAAGAGAAATTTAAAGGGACAGCAACCTTACCAAGAAATAAACCTGAAGTCTTCCATAATATGGGGAACAAAATAGTCATCCAGAACCAGGAAGCCTCGGAATGACCAAAAAAGATGAATCCAAAGAGACAACAAGATATACTATAGTTAAATTTCTAAAAGTGAAATACACAAGAGAACCTTAGAAACAGCAGGAGAAAAGCAACTTGTTATGCATAAGGGAACCCTCATAAAACAGCCACCAGATTTTTCAACAGAAAGGTAGCAAGCCAGAAGGGAATAGGATTATATAATCAAAGTTCTGGAAACAAAACCAACACTAGCAATCCAGAACTCTACCAAGCAAAATCATTCTTCAGATTGAAAAAGAGATTTTTCCAGATTAAAAAAAAAATCTGATAAAAGTCTTCACCACTAAATCAATCAAAATAGAAATATTAAAGGGTATTCTTCAGGCTAGAATGTAAAAATGCTATTTAGTGTGCAGAAAATAAATGAAAAGATAAACACTTTGGTAAAAGTAAACATGTAGGTAAATGCAGGATACTGAAATGTTGAAATGGTGATTGTTACACAATTATTATTATTATTGATCATTATGATTTTTATATTCTTGCACAAATATTCAAATATGAGAGAATTATGGATACATATCTAATAATTTGTTATTGAGACACAGTGTGAAAAATATAAATTTGGGGAGGAGAAGTATAAAATTGTAGAGCTTTGTGTGCATTCAGTGTTAAGTTGTTATCAGTTTAAAATAAAATGTTACTCATAAAAGATATTGTATTAAAACTTTAAAAAAATATATTAAAAATATTGATTTGCCAAAAAGCAAATATATATAATTGATACAGAAAAGTTTTTTAAAAAAAGAATCAAAGCAAACCACTACAGAAATATCATCAAATCACAAAGCAAGAGAGGATCAAAGAAGACAGTAAACAAAATAGAAATTGTAAATCCACATCTATCAATAATTACTTTAAATATAAATGAACTAAATTCAGCAATCAAAACACATAGAATGGCTGAATGGATCAAAATTAGAACTATATGCTGCCTACAAAGGACTTGCTTGAGCTTTAAAGATACAAAGAGGCAGGAACATGTGTGACTCAGTTGGTGGCATCTGCCGTAGGCTCATGTAATGATACCCTGTGTCCCTGGGATCGAGTCCTGTTTCAGGCTCCTTGCTCGGTGGGTAGCCTGCTTCTCCCTCTGCCTGCCGCTCCTCCCCCTGCTTGTACTCTATCTTACAAATATGGAAGAATGAATGAATGAATGAATGAATGAATGAATGAATGAATGAATCAATCAATCAATCAATCAATCAAATAAAACCTTAAAAAAATAAAGATACACAGAGGCTTTAAGTAAAGAGAGAAAAAGAGAGAAAGCTATTCCATGCACATGGAAATCGAAAGAAAACAGGGATAGCTATATTTATATTCTCTTTCCCCAAAAAAGGCATATAAGCCAAGGTTTCAGGGAAATAACAGTGAAGGAAAACAAGTAATCTGTCTCTGTACCTGAATAGCATTCTCTTAATCTATTAGAGTTCTAATTATTTTTGAACTGTGGACTCTGTTGGAGATTTGCAACTTCCAGGGGGAAAGGCTTGGATGGTATATTATGGTTAGTTTTTATCAATTTCAGCTCTCTGTGTGGTAGAAACTATCAATCTCTTACCCCAGCTAACATGGGATGCAGCTGTGAATGCATTCCTCAAGCAGTTTGCACATAGACCTTGCAGGATTTAGGGTGAGTAAAAAGGAACTTTGTCCTTTAAAAATTTTCCTGATTTGGGTTTTTTTTTTTTTTTTTTTTTTTGCTGATTGCTGACTGCTGTTTCAATCTAACAGGTGTAAAGAGGCAGACAGCCATTGTTGTTCGCTCCTCTCATTGTTACATGCTCATCTTTTGGGTTGAATTGACTTACAGGAGATTGTAGGGCTACTGTTCTCATCCCCCAGGCTTTCTCTTCTCTTTTAGCCTTTTGGGAGCCAGATATTAAATACAAGAACATTCCAAAACCACTGCACATGTGGAAAAAAATTAGAAAGTGCCTGAATGGCCAAAGAAAGAATCAGAAGAGAAATAAGAAAACATTAAGTGTACACCGCAGGCAGATCTTCAACACAGAGAGAGTCTAAAACAAAACAAAAGCAAAAAAAATAACAGTAACAAAACCTGAGGAATAGTAGAATCTGATTTCCAGAATTTCCACATTGATAGATTGAAATATCCAGTGTTAAACCAGAAAAAGCAACAACAAAAACAACAACAAAAACAAACAAACAAAAACTAAAATAAAAACCGTAGGGCATACCAACACAGGAAACCATGGTCAACTTAAAGGACAAAAATAATTTAACATAACCTGACTGGAAAAAGACTTAATGTGAAATATATTAGGCAAAGACTTTAAAACAACTTTTCTAAAGATGATCAAACAACTAAAGCAAGATGTAAGAAAGAGAAAGAAAAATGCCATATGATCAATATCATGGAAGAGAGACACAGAAATGAAAACAAAAAGAAGTTCTGGAGCTGAAGATTCTAATTCACTACAGGGATTCAAGGGCATATATGAGCATAAAGAAGAACCAATAAACCTGAAGGTAGGACAATGAAAATTATTTAGGCTAAGGAACATAAGAAAAGAAAGAAAAAGATTAAAAAAAGAAAAGAAAAGAAAAGAGACTTCGGGACCTGTGGGACACCAGAGGGGCACAACGTGAACATTGTTATAGAGAAAGATTCAGAGGGTATTTGAAGAAATAATGGCTGAAAGCTTCCCAATTTTATGGGAATATAAGCACCAAAAAAGCTCAACAAACTCCAAATAAGAATAAGTCAGAGGACCACACAAGATACAATTTCATCAAAGTTTCAGAAGACAAAGAGAATCTTGAAAGCAGCAAGATTAAATCAATGCATCACATACAAGGGAATTTTAATAGGATTACCATGAAATCTAATATCAAAAACTTGGAGGCCAGAAGAAAGTGAGTCAATATGGTAGAGTGCTGAAAGAAAGAAACACTGTCAAACAAAAATCCTATATTCGTAGTTAAGAGTCTGTTTCTTAGTTTGCCTTTCTCTCTCTCTCTTTTTTTCCCATTGCTTATGTGTTTTGTCTCAAATGGAGCTAGGTGGGAGGATAGGTAAAATAGATGATGGGGATTCAGGAGTACACTTGTGATGAACACTGAGAAATGTATGTGAGTGTTGAATCACTAATTGTACACCTGAAATTAATATTACACTGTATGTTAACTATACTGGAATTTAAATAAAAACTTAAAAATTAGAATCCTTATCGAGCAAAATTGTCTTTAAAAAAAAAGGCAGAAATCATGAAATTCCCATACTAACAAAAGCTGAGGGAGTTTCTGACTACTACCCAGCCCTGTAAGAAATGCTGAACGACTCCTGCAAGGGAAAATGAAAGGACAAGAGACAGCACATCTAAATCATGGGGAGAAATAAAGATCTCAATAAAAGTAAATATATGGGCAATATAAAAACTAGTATTATTGTAACCCTGGTTTGTAAATGTACTTTTTGATATCTACATTATTTAAGAGACTAATTGGAGAGAGCAAAATGGAGTCTTTCGTGTCAAGCAGAAGCCTGAATCAAGCAAGGGCCTCTGTCAAGCAGTGACACAAGGAGTTAAGGATACTGGAGCTAGGACATATTGCTGGGATCAGCAGTAGCTGACACCCCAGTACTGATAACAAGCAGACCCAGAGGAGGTTTGCAGGGCCTCTTTAAAAATTAAATCAAATCCCTTTTAAAAGAAGAGAGTTTGCGCAACAAACTGTCAGACTGTTCAGACATGACCTCTGTCTGACCACTTAAAAAAGGCAACAGCCAGAAGGGATTCTGCCCAGCTGGTCTTTGATCAGAACTGAGATCCTTCACTGCTTGAACATAATGAGCTGTAAGTGCCCAGAGCTGCCACAGACAGGACCCAGGCCTAATCTCAACTGCATGTCCACAGACTGACTTTGCCTTTGTTTGGTCAACCTCTTACAACTTGTCCTATCCTGTTTGTTGTGTGGCTTGTGTTGTGTCCTGCTCTATGTGCTGTGTAAGAAGCCAAGTTTAATCACATGCTGAAATGTCACTTGAATTGGAATCCTGAATCCGCTTTATCCTTGTGATTAACCTTGCTTTGTGACTGAATGAAGCTGACATTGTAGAAATACACAACTCAGGTGTGCACCTTCGTAGCATGCTCATGACAGTAATGCATTTAAGGAGAACATTACTAGAGTAAAAACTAGTATTATTGTAACTTGAGATTATAACTCAAAATGTTGAGTTCATCATAATTTTAGAAGGCTAAACCTTTTAAAAGTATTTTCAGGTTATGTTCCTGGGCATATGATGTACGAAGATGTGAATTTGTTTCATCAACAATTGAAAATGGTGGGGAATGCGTTGTAAAGGAGCAGAGTGTTGTATGTTACTATTGTTGTTAGAGTGTTGCTGTATTCTATGTTGTTATAGAGTTAATTGCAGTGCATTTCATTTGGACATAATAATTCTATTATGTTAAAAGTAATACCCATTGTAAACACAAAAATATGTATAGAATATACAGAAAAGGAGATTAAAAACAAATACAAAAATGTCACAACCAATAGTTTAACACAGAAAGCAAAAATGACAAAAATAAATTCAAAAAGGATGAAAACCTAAATGTGACACCTGAAACCATAAAAATGCTACAGAAGAACATAGGTAGGCACGTTTTCAACATAGGCCAAATTGGGGAAATACAAATAAAAACCAAAATGAAATATCACCTCACAGGTGGAATGGCTAAACTTAACAAGTCAGGGAAACAACACATGTTGGCAATGATGCAGAGAAACAGGTACTCTCTTACACTGCTGGTGGGAATGCAAATGGAATGGAAATAGAAATGTCATATGATTTCATTCAAGAAACAAAACAGATGAACAGAGGGGAAGGGAAGGAAAGTTAAAATAAGATGAAAACAGAGAGGGAGAGGAATGATAAGAGACTCTTAAATATAGGAAACAAAAGGAGGGTTGCTGGAGGGGTGGTGGATCAGGGGATGGGGTGACTGAATAATGGGCATTAAGGAGGGCATTTGATGAAATAAGCACTGGGTGTTATATGCAACAGAATGAATCACTAAATATTACTTCTGAAACTAATAATGCACTGTATGTTAATTAAATTGAATTTAAATTAAATAAATCAATGATAAATAAAATAAAATAATAAAATAAAATAAAATAAAATAAAATAAAATAAAATAAAATAACATAAAAACAGGCTGAAACACTTTTTTGTAGATATATCTCCTGAGTCAAGGGGAAAAAAGCAAAAATGAACTATAGGGATGTCATCGAGATAAAAAGTTTCTACACAGCCAAGAAAACAATCAACAAAACTAATAGCCAACCTACAGAATGGGAGAAGATATTCCAAATCTTAACACATAAAGGGCTAGTATCCAAAATCTATACAGAAGTTATCAAACTCAACACCCCAAAACTGAATAATCCAGTTAAAAGTGGGCAGAAGACATGAGCAGACATTTTCTCAAAGAGGACACCCGGATGGCTAGAGAAACATGAAGAGATGCTCAACATCACTCATCATCAAGGAAATACAAGTCAAAGCTACAATGAGATATCACTTCACACCTGTCAGGATGGCTAAAATTAACAACACAGGAAACAATGGGGGTTGACGGGGATGTGGATAAAAGGAACACTCCTACCCTGTTGGTGGAGATGTAAACTGGCGCAGCCCATATGGAAAACAGTATGGAGGTCCCTTACAAAGTTCAAAATTGAATTGTGCTACAATCCAGCTTTTGTACTTGGTATTCATCCAAAGAATACAAAAATACTGATTCAAAGTGATGGATACATCCCAATCTTTATAGCTGAATTATCTACAAGAGCCAAATTATGGAGAGAGCCCAAGTGTCCATGGACGGGTGTTTGGATAAAGAAGTGGTATATATATACACAATGGAACTCAACCATAAAAAATGAAGTTTTGATATTTGCAGTGACATGAATGGAGCTAGAGGGTATTATGCTAGGGAAAATAAGTCAGTCAGAGAAAGACAAATACCATAGAATTTCACTCCAATGTGTAATTTAAGGAACAAAACAAATGAGCAATGGGGGAAAAAAGAAGGGGAGACAAACCAAGAACCAGGATCTTCACTCCTGAGAACACACTGAGGGTTACCAGAGGAGAGTTCATGGGGGGGGGGGGGGGGGCTGGGTGAAATAGGTGAAGGGGATGAAGGAGTGCACTTGTGCTAATGAGCACCAGGTGAGGTGTGGAAGTGGTGAATCACTACATTGTACAATGGAAACTATTATTACACTCTATGTTAAATAACTGGAATTTAAATAAAAGCTTAAAAAAATTAATTTGTTAAAAATCCTAATACAGCATAATTTTGAATGACAAGAAAATCTGTAAGCTTTTTAATGAAACTGATTTTACTCTCTCTATTCTGAGTAACTACCTTGGCCTCTCTTTTGGTCTGTAACTGTGATAAGCAGAAAGCCTTTATCATAGTGTTCTTATGATGAACAACAGATTATCCATGGAGAACACTTAATATACTACATGGAATATTGAAACCCTCAAAATATATTAGCTTATCTCTGGCATTCTTATGTTTCCAACATGTTAAATGGATATTAACAGGAAAACTGAGGCATCCCTATGTTTACTGCAGCATTATTTATAAGAGTCAAGACATAGAAGGGACACAAGTGTCCATTGATTGATGAATGGATAGGGGAGATGCAGTACACACACAGACACACACACAGACACACAGACACACACACACACACAATTTGTGTCTATATATATGCAATTGAATATATATTTGCAGTTGAATATTAATCATAAAAGAAGAATGAAATCTTGACATTTTGCAAAACATGGATAGATCTAGTCAGTGAGAGAAAGACAGAGCATAACATTTGACTGATATGAGGAATTCATGAAATAAACAAAATAACAAAGAAAAAAGGGGACCAAACTGCCCCCCACAAAAAAACCCCCAAACTCTTAACTACGGAGAACACACTGATGGTCACCAGAGAGTAGGTGGGTGAGGGATGGGTGATGGGGATGAAGAATGCACTTACAATGATGAGCACTGAGTAATGTATAGAATTCTTGATTCACTATATTCTATACCTGAAACTAATAGAACACCTTATATTAACTACACTGGAATTGAAATAAATAAATAAATAAATATTTTTTGAAGAAGAAAAACTGAGGCACAATGAGATTTTCAATATTTTCTGTCAGTAAACAGTGGTTCATATCAGGCAGTCCTTAACAAAAGTCATTAGTATTGTTCTCTGGATAAGATCAGGGGAAATGTTTTTCTAAAGAAGACACAGAGCAAAGCAAGGATATTATTTGATAGGCAATGACTTAAATGTTTGGGAAAGCCTACTTAAATGCTTCTGATTGGTTATTCTTAAGTTCCAAATTCTTGAGATTGAGGCATTTGCAAGAAATGACTCTGACTTGGGTTTGTTTCCTTCTGCTGGCTGCCAAGGCTTTAGAACCACTTAAACGTAGTTGCCTCTCTGTTTAAATACTTTAACAGGAAAAAGCCCATGACATGTTTATTATGATCCTTTTTTGGTCACAATATTTGTTAATTCGTGTTTGCATTGGATATATGGAATTATAACAGAAAGGACATATCACCAAAATGCTTCAAAAAATTCATACCATTTTTTAATAGTTGGATTCAAACCCCATTTTAAATTTTATCCAATTTATTTAGGATTTAAGTGACATATAACGTGTGTAAGTTTAATAGGAAAAACAAGTCTTTTTCTTCCTCTTTGAGGGAATGTGATTTTTCCCTCCTGTGTTTCTCCCTTATTTATTATACAGATACTATGCCCATTGTGACACCTCTAGGGGCACCTGGGTGGCTCAGTCAGTAAAGCGCCTGACTCTTGGTTTCAGATCAAGTTATTATCTCAAGGATTGTGAGATTGAGCCCCATGCCAAGCCCTCCACAAATTGCAGAGTCTGCTTGAGGTTCTCTCCCTCTTCTTCTGCCCCGCTCCTCACTCTCTCTCCTTAAAATAAAATAAATAAGTCTTTAAAAAAGATTGTGACATCTCAATGTGCTTTTGATTTGAATTTCCCTGATGACTAATGATGAACATTTTTTCATGTGTCTCTTAGGCATTTTTATGTGTTCTTTGGAGAAGCATCTGTTCATGTCCGCTGCCCCCCCCCTTTTTTTTACTTGATTATTTGTTTTTTGGGTGTTGTGTTTGAGTTATTTGTACATCTTGATACCAGCCCTTTATCTGTAGTGTCATTTGCAAATATGTTCTCCCATTAGGTGGGTTGCCTCTTTGTTCAGTTGACTGTTTCCTTTGCTGGGCAGAAGCTTTTTATCTTGATGAAGTCCTAAAAGTCCATTTTCACTTTTGTTTCCCTTGACTTTGGAGCCTGTCTTGAAAGAAGTTGCTGTAGCCGCTGTCCAAGAATTTACTGCCTATGTTCTCCTTAGGGCTTTGATGGATTCCTGTCTCACATTGACGTCTTTCATCCATTTTGAGTTTATCTTTGTGTATGGTGTAAGAGAATGGTCAAGTTTCATTCTTCTATATATATCTGTCCAATTTTCCCAGCACCACTTATTGAAGAGACTGTCGGTTTTCCCATTGCCTATTTTTTTCCTGCTTTGTCAAAGACTAGTTGGCCATAGAGTTGACAGTTCATTTATGGAGTCTCTTTCTCTTCCATTGGTCTATTTGTCTGTTTTGTGACAATACCATGCTGTCTTGGTGATCACAGCTTTATGATATAGCTTGAAATCAGGCAACTTGATGCCCCAGCTTTGGTTTTCTTTTTCAACATTTCTTTGGTGATTCGGGGTCTTTTCTAGTTCCATACAAATTTTAGGATTGTTCGTTCCAGCTCTTTGAAAAATGTCGATGGAATTTTGATAGGGATTGCATTGAAAGTGTAGATTGCTCTGGGCAGCATAGACATTTTCACAATGTTTGTTCTTCTGATTCATGAGCTAGGAAGATTTTTCCATCCTTTAGTGTCTTCTTCAATTTCCTTCGTAAGTGTTCTGTACTTTCTTTTTTTTTAAATTTTTAAAAAGATGTTATTTACTTTACAGAGAGAGACACGGTGAGAGAGGGAACACAAGCAGGGGGAATGGGACAGGGAGAAGCAGGCTTCCCCATGGAGAAGGGAGCCCGATGCAGGGCTCGATCCCAGGACCTGGGAGCATGACCTGAGTGGAAGGCAGAAGCTTAAGGACTGAGCCACCCAGGCGCCCCTTCTCTGTACTTTCTAGAGTATAGATCCCTCACCTCTTTGGTTAGGTTTATTTCTAGGTATCTTATGGTTTTTGGTGCTATTGTACATGGAATCTATTCTCTAATTTCTCTTTCTACAGTTACATTGTTAGTGTATAAGAAAACAACTGATTCCTGTGCATTGATTTTGTATTCTGCCACAGTACTGTATTGCTGTATGAGTTCTAGTTATTTGGGGGTGGTGTCTTTTGGGTTTTCCACATAAAGTCTCATGTCATCTTCAAAGAGAGAGAGTTTGAATTCTTCTTTGCCAATTTGAATACCTTTTATTTCTTTTTGTTATCTGATCGTTGATGCAGGACTTCTAGCACTATGTTGAACAATAGTGGTGAGACTGGGCATCCTTGTTGAATGATATTCACTGTGGGCTTTTCATAGATCATTTTATGAACTTGAGGAATGTTCCCTCTATCCCTACACTCTGATGAGTTTTAATCGGAAAGGATGCTGTATTTTGTAAAATGCTTTTTCTGCACTATTTGGGAGGACATGTGGTTCTTTTTGCTTCTCTTATTTATGTGTTCTATCACACTGATTGATATGTGAATGTTGAACCACACTTGCATCCCAGATTAAATCCCACTTGGTTGTGATGTATAATCCTTTTAATGTACTGTTTGATCCTATTAGTTAGGATCTTGCTGAGAACTTTGGCATCCATATTCATCAGGGATATTAGTCTGTAATTCTCCTTTTTGATGGTGTCTTTGCCTGGTTTTGGTATCAAGTTAATGCAGGCCTCATAGAAGGAGTTTGTAAGTTTTCCTTCTGTTGTTGTTTTTTTTTTTTTTTTCCCTTGAAAGAGCTTCAGGAGAATAGGTATTATTTCATTAGCCATCATGGAAATTCAAATCAAAACCACATTGAGATACCACTTTACACCAGTTAGAATGGCAAAAATTGACAAGGCAAGAAACAACAAATGTGGAGAATTGGGAACCCTCTAACACTGTTGGTGGGAATGCAAGTTGGTACAGCCATGTTGGAAAACAGTGTGGAAATGCCTCAAATAATTAAAAATAGAGCTACCATATGCCTCAGGAATTTCA
Source organism: Neomonachus schauinslandi (assembly GCF_002201575.2). NCBI lineage: Eukaryota > Metazoa > Chordata > Mammalia > Carnivora > Phocidae > Neomonachus > Neomonachus schauinslandi. The sequence goes on from NC_058420.1 coordinate 1,604,542, forward strand.
CTCCTGGGTATTTACCCCGAAGATACAGATGTATTGAAAAAAGGGCCATATGCACCCCAATGTTCAGAGCAGCAATGTCCACAATAGTGTAACTGGAAGGAGCTGAGATGTCCTTCAACAGACAAATGGATAAAGAAGATGTGGTCCACATATACAATGGAATATTACTCAGCCATCAGAAAGGATGAATACCCAACATTTTCATCAACATGGATGGGACTGAGGAGTATTATGCTAAGTGAAATAAGTCAAACAGAGAAAGACAATTATCATATGGTTTCACTTATTTGTGGAACATAAGGAATAGCATGGAGGACATTAGGGGAAAAAAGGGAAAAGTGAAGGAGGAGATATCAGAGGGAGAGATGAACCATGAGAGACTATGGACTCTGGGAATGAAACTGAAGGTTTTAGAAAGGATGAGGGTGAGGGATGGGTGAGTCCAGTGATGCGTATTACGGAGGGCATGTATTGCATGGAGCACTGGGTGTTATATGCAAACAATGAATCATGGAACACTATTAAAAAAAAAAAAAGATTACTGGGCGCCTGGGTGGCTCAGTTCGTTAAGCGACTGCCTTCGGCTCAGGTCCTGATCCTGGAGTCCCTGGATCGAGTCCCGCATCAGGCTCCCTGCTCGGCAGGGAGCCTGCTTCTGCCTCTGACCCTCCCCCCTCTTATGTGCTCTCTCTCTCATTCTCTGTGTCTCAAATAAATAAATAAAATCTTTAAAAAAAAGAAATATTTAAAAAAATTACTAAAAAATAAACGAAACAAATTAATAAAATAAAAATAATTGGGACACTTATGGTTAACAACCATGTTTACCCCCCACCCCCAGAACAAGTAATTCTCTAAAATAACATTGGAGTGACCTCTGATTTAACTTAATTTGACACTATCTGCATGGAGATAATGTCAGTTCCCACAGCTGAGCTACAACATTGCTGCCACTTAATTCGGGCACCAGACACAAGGATGGGTTATCATATGCTTCTGACTGAACATCTGCAATTTGGAAGTTCCAATGACCCTCTTTTTGTGTTCAATTAATTTGCTAGAGCAGCTCACAGAAGTCACTTATGTTATATGAGCTTATTAAAGGATAGTCTAAATAATACAGATGAACAGTAAGATGAAGAGATACAGAGATGGATTACTGGATCATAGGGTAGTCGTATTTTTAACTTTTTAAGGAACCTCCATATTGTCAGTGAGGAGGTGTCTCTGGGTCAGAAATGAGTCTTTATCAGAGCAACTATCGATGGGTCTTGTTGCTGTTTGGGTTTTGGGGTTTGTTTTTGTTTGTTTTGTTTTTTATCAATTCTGATACCCTAAGTTCATTGACTCGATCATTTAGTCCATTTCCATTCAGAGTTATGATGGAAAGATATGAATTTAGTGCCATTGTCTAACCTGTCAACTCGCTGTTCCTGTAAAATATCTCTGTTCCTTTCTTGTCTTTGTTACATTTGCTCTTTTTCCACTTAAAGGGTTCCCTTTACCTTTCTTGAAAGGCTGATTTAGTGATCCCAAATTCCTTTCATTTTTGTTTCTTATGGTAACTCTTGATCTCTCCTTCTCTTCTGAATGACAGCCTTGTTGGATCAAGTATCCTTGGCTGCATATATTTCTCATTTAGCATGTTGAGCCGATCCTTCCAGTTCTTTCTAGGCCCGCCAGGTGTCTGTGTCTACAAGACTTCTGCAAGACTATGTGTCTAACCTTGTTAGTTCAAGACCTGCCCCCCCTGAGTTGTTTTCAGAGTGTTCTATTTCTCCCTGTCATTTGCAAATTTCACTCTGATAGGTCATGGGGTTGCCCTATTTTTGTGAATTTTGAGGGGAGTTCTCTGTGCCTATTGGACTCAACTGCCCGTGTTTTTCTCTGGATTAGGGAAATTCTCAGTTATAAATTCTTCAAATAACTCTTCTGTCCTCTTTCCATGTCCAACTTCTTCTTCGTCTCCTAAATATGGGTATTAGTTTGCTTTATGGGATGGCCGATTTTCCTAAGTCTGCCTTTGTGATCTAATAGTGTTCTTGCCCTCTTCTTTTCAACTTCATTATATTCTAATTCACCTATTTGGTCCTCAGCTTCTTCAGTCCTCATTGGGATGATATTCAGTCTGTTTTGCATCTCAGTTATAGCATTTTTCATTTCACCCTGACTAGTTGGTAGGTCTTTTATCTTGGCAGGAAGGATTTCTCTGGTGTCTGCTATGCTTCTTTCAAGTCCAACTAATAGTCTTATGGCTGTGATCTAAATTCTTGTTCTGTGAAATTCCTTAGATGTTTTCAGCTGGTTGTGAATTCTTCCTGACTTTTCCTTTGAGGAGAATTCCTCCATCCTGTCATTTTGACTACATTTCTATGTTTTGTGTGTTATGAAAGCTTGTTCCATTGGCTGCACCTGAGAGTAATGCTGTATTAAGAAGGGGTCCTACACTCTCTGTCCCTTCTGGAAGTGTTTCTGGTGTATGCTGTGTGCACTCTGCTGTTGTGCTGTAGCTGCTTTTTCCCCCTGGAGAGTTCCTTCTTGCTTGGCATGGGAAGTGTTTGGATCTTTACTTGGGTGTGCTTTGATTTCTTTGTTAACTAAGTCTGATAAAGGTGGGGGGTTGAGCCTGATCCAAGAAAAGAGAAAAGGGAAAGGAACAAAAAAGCAAGAGGACAAACAAAAAGTGGAGCCTGTTTCCAAGGAAAAAGAACGAGGGAAAAAAAGAAAAATACAGAAAACCAAAAGGAAGCCTGATCCAAAAAAATGAGAAAAGGAAACAAACAAATGAGAAAAAAGTAGAATCCTGATTCCAAAAGGTGAAAGAAAGAAAGAAAGAAAGAAAGAAAGAAAGAAAGAAAGAAAGAAAGAAAGAAAGAGCCAAAGAGAAAAAAGCAGTGAGCAGGTCATCTGCCCTTTATGTGTGCCTCAGTCCCCTGCTGTTCAATGACCGAGCAACAGCCCCCGTTGGTCTTTTGTCCTGGGGGAGGCAATATAACACTCTTCCAAATGTACTCCAGGAAAGGAAATGTTCTCTCCCAGTGCAACCCCATGGATCTGTATACCAGGGCACCTTGTGCAAACCTTACACACCACTTTCTTTTCCACACTCTCCTTCTCTCCCTGGCTTCTCTTAGTGTAAAGGATTTTTCCCCACTGGGGCCACAGGGCTTTTCTCTCCCTCAATTCATGTCTCTGAACCTTGCATCTGCCATGTTCTCCGCCTCCAACTGTGCAGATTGAATTCTTAATCCCGAGATCGTCTTCCAAGTTGTTCAAAATGATTTGATGTTGCTCTAGCTGTGATCAAAGGATGACGTAAGCCCAGCTTCCCTTAATACTCCACCATCTTATCTCAACCTTTTCAGATTCTTGTTCTTCTCAAATGATTTTCTTTTTCTAAACAACACTCCTAACTTCCTTACTAAGACTTAATAAAAGCTGACATTTGGCTGTTTTGACTGCCTATGGTTCAACATAGTTGCTTGTCCTGAATTGAAGTTCCTCAGCTATTCCTAAATAAACTTGGAGTGTTGGTAAAATAATAGGTGATTTTATTTTTAACATTGGTATCTCCATTTTGTAGATGAGAAACTAAGATCTGCATGGGTGAAAACAGCTGTTCTTAATGTTGTTTCATTTGAGACATAGTCATACTTTCAGATACGTAAATTCATGTGTAATTCCTGCCATATCTTCACTCTGTTCTCTCCCATAGGGAACATATGATGTTATGCAGGCATTAAGAAGGGTAAGTAAACCTATATGTAAACGATGTGGAAAGATAATTCTAACATATCATTGTTGGAAAAAATCAGATTGTAAATTTACCATTTACAGTACTTTGTATGTTTACACATGCATAACAGTGTCAGAAATGTTACAGAGGAAGCTATTAACAGTGGCTAACTGTGGAATTGAGAGGTAGGAGTCTTTAAAATGTACCCAGCATTTGTTTTTTTGGGAGGAGCGAAGATGGCAAAGGAGTAGAGGGCCTTATTGCAACCGCTCACCTGGATTTAGCTGGATAGCTACCAAACCCATTCTGAACACCGATGAACATCCTGAGATGTAAGCATATATATCTGGATCTCTACAAGCAGAAAATCTCCAGTGGTCTCGAGGTATGAAGGGTGGAGCCATAATTCTGCACACAGATATTGGAAGATAAACAGAAGGCAGAGGGAGCCACCATAAGCTGGCACCAGGAAGGTGATATAACACTGGAGCACAAATGTGTCCTGCACTGGAGACACGGAACAGACTCTCAGATGCGTAGGGACAGGGAACAGACTCTTGTCCAGTCCCAGACATGATCCAGGAGCTGGGGTTGCACACGCATGACCAGGGGCTGCTCACAGTTTTAGAAGCACAAAGGGCAGAGACATGCCTATCCCTGGCTTCCACCTCTGGGAGTGTTATGGGGCACATAACCGGGGAGGCTACACTTTATAGCATCACAGGCAAAAACGGAGACTGTGTGGGTTGGAGAGCTCATTGAAGTCTGCTCATTGAAGAGCAGACTGTGATTTATGTGCTCTTGGACAGAGATTTTGGTTTGGTCACTTCTGCTCTGACTCTCAGAATGAAATACGGAAAGCCACCAGGGGAACCTGCCAGAGAACAAAAGCTCAAAAACCCCATTTTCACTGAGTCTCCCCTCCCCATGATAGGGAGCAGGGCAATTCTGTCCAAGCAGGGTTGCCTGAGGAACAGAGCAACAGGACCCTCCCCGAGAAGACAGGCTAGAAGAACAAGAGGATGGCAGCCCTAGGGTCCCTATAAAACAGGTGCATCTTTCTTGGGTTGTGGTTAATATTTGGGAATTTGTACATCTCCTCAACCACCCCCCAACAGAATGACTAAGAAGGGGAATCCCCCACAAAAAATAATCAGAGAATATGGCCTCTGCCACAGGCATAATGGATATGGATATAAGCAAGATATCAGAGATAATCTTTGAGAACACTTATGAAGTCAATATCTAGACTTGAGAAAAATATTAGTGACAATATAGAATCCTAATTGCAGACATGAGATCTAATCAGGCTGAACATAAAAGGCTATGACTGAAATGCAGGCTAAACTGGATACTCTGAGTGCCAGGGAAAATGAGGCAGAAGAATAAATTAGTAATCTAGAAGATAAGATGACAGAAAAGAAGGAAACTGAGGGGGACTGGGGAAAACAGCGTAAGTCCAAGAGATCAGAGTGAGATAAATTAAGGATGCCATGAAAATTCCAGTGTCAGAATTATTGGGATCCCTGGGGGAATTTGGAGACAGAGGGGTCTAGAAGATATACTTGAGGAAATAGTAGCTGAGAACTTCCCTAATCTGGGCAAAGAAAATGCATTTGTGTCCCAGAAGCAGAGAGGACCCCTCCCAAGTTCAATGTGACCAGATCAATGCCCCGACATATACTAGTACAACTCGCAAATCTTAGATCCAAGGAAACAATCCTGAAACCATCTAGGCAGAAGAGATTTCTTACGTACAGAGGGAGGAACATGAGAATAACGTCAGACTTATCCACAGAGACTGGTAAACCAGAAAGGGCTGGCAAGATATATTCAGGGTAATAAATGAGAAGAACATGCAGCCAATGATACTTTATCTGGCAAGGCTATCATTCAGAATGGATGGAGAGATAAAGATCTTCCAAGACCAGCAGAAACTGAAAGAATATGTGAAGACCAAGCTAACCCTGCAAGAAATATTAAGGGGGTAGTATAAGAGAATAAAGACACCAACAGTGATAGAGATCAGAAATTTCAGAGACAGTCCATAGAAACAGGGACTTCACAGGCAACATGATGGCACTAAAATGATATCTTTCAATAGTCACTCCGAACATGAATGGCCTAACTGCTAAAAATGGCACAGGGTTGCAGATTGGATAAAGGATAGGACCCATCCATATGTTGTTTACAAGAGACAAATTTTAACCTCAATATACCTTCAGACTGAAAGTGAGGGGATGAAGAACAATTTTTCATGCCAATAGACATCAAAAGAAAGCATGGGTAGCAATTCTCATATCAGACAAATTAGAGTTTAAGCTAAAGTCCGTAGTAAGAGATACAGAGGGGCACTATATCATTCTTAAAGGGTCTATTCAACAAGAACATCTAACAATTGTAAATGTCTATGCCTGCAACATGGGAGCAGCCAACTACATATGCCAAGTGTTAATCAAAATAAAGAATGATATAGATAATAACATTAATAGTAGGGGACCTCAACACTCCGCTCTCAGAAATGGACAGATCATCTAAGCAAAAAAGAAACAGAGCTTGGAATGACACATTGGACCAGATGGACTTCATAGATATATACGTAACATTCCACCCTGAAACAACAGAATACTCATTCTTCTCGAGCACACATAGAACTTTCTCCAGAATAGACAACGTACTGGTTCACAAATCAGGCCTCAGTGGACACCAAAAAATTGAGATTGTTCCCTGCATATTTTCAGACCACAAAGCTTTGAAACTGAAATTCAATGACAAGAAAAAATTTCGAAGAATTTCAAACACTTGGAAGTTAAAAACCATCCTGTTAAAAAAGGATTGGATCTAGCAGTAAATTAAAGAAGAACTTAAGCAATTCATGGAAACCAATGAAAATGAAAATCCATCAGTCCAAAACCTATGAGATACTGCCAAGGCAGTCCTAAGGGGGAAATACATAGCCATCCAAACCTCACTCAGAATAGTAGAAAAATCCCTAATGCACAAGAGGACCTCGCACCTAAAGGAACTGGAGAAAGAACAGCAAATAAAAACAAAACCAAGCAGGAGAAGAGAAATAATCATGATTAGAGCAAAGATCAATGAAATAGAAACCAGAAAAACAGTAGAGCAGATCAACACAACTAGAAGCTGGTTCGTTGAAAGAATTAATAAGATCAATAAACCACTGGCCAGACTTATCCAAAAGAAAAGAGAAAGGGCCCAAATTAATAAAATTATGAATGAAAGGGAAGAAAGCAGGACTAACACCAAGGAAACAGAAGCAGTTATTAGGTATTATTAATAGCAACTATATGACCTTAAATTAAGCAAACTGAAAGAAATGGATGCCTTCCGGGAAATCTATAAACTACCAAGACTGAAAATGGAAGAAATTGACAACCTGAATATACCAATAATCAGTAAAGAGATTGAAGCAGTGATCCAAAACCTCACAAAAACAAAAACAAACAAAACAAACAAAACCAAGAGTCCAGGGCCTGATGAATTCCCAGGAGAATTCTAACAAACATATAAGGAAGGAATAATACCTCTTCTCTTGAAGCTCTTTCACAAGAAAAGAAAAGAAAAGAAAAAAAAAAGGAAAAGAAACAGAAGGAAAACGAACAAACTCCTTCTATGAGGCCAGCATTAACTTGATACCAAAACCAGGTAAAGACCCCTTCAAAAAGGAGAATTGCAAACCAATATCCCTGATGAGTATGGAGGCCAAAATTCTCAACAAGATCCTACCTAATAGAATCCAACAGTGCATTAAAAGGATTATCCATCACAACCAGGTGCGATTTATTCCTGGGATGCAAAGGTGGTTCAACATTCACAAATCAATCAGTGTGACAGAACACATAAATAAGAGAATAGAAAGAACCAAATGGTCCTCTCAATTGATGCTGAAAAAGCATTTGACAAAATACAACATCCTTTTCTGATTAAATCTCAACAGAGTGTAGGGATATAGGGAACATTCCTCAAGTTCATAAAATCCATTTCTGAAAAGCTCACAGTGAATATCATATCACTCGATCGGTGGCCATTTTGTCCAATTGATGGGTTCTATGCTGGTGAAAAGTCTTTAATTTCACATGGTCCCATCTGTTTTCTTTCCCTTCCCTGAGGAAACACAGCCAGAAAAAAATGATGTGAAAGCCTTTGCCCAAGAGATTACTGCCTGTGTTTTATTTTAGGAGTTTTATGGTTTTAATTTATTATTATTATTATTCATTATTAATCATTATTATTTTAGAGAGGGAGGGGCAGAGGGAGTGGGAGTGTGTGAATCTTAGGCAGGCTCAACATGGAGCCTGATATCGGGCTCAATCTCATGACCCTGAGATCATGACCTGAGTGGAAATCAAGAGTCAGACACTTAACCAACTCAGGCACCCAGGTGTCCCATGTAATTTAATTGTTTTAAATCTCACAGTAAGCCTTTCAATTCATTTTGAGTTTGTCTTTGTGTATGGTGTAAGAAAGTGGTCCAGTTTCAGTCTTCTTCATGTTGCTGTCCAGTTTACCCAATACCATTTGCTGAAGAGACTGTCTTTTTTTTCCATTGGATATTCTTGCTTCTTTTGCCTAAGGTTAATTAACTCTGTGTTTGTGTGTGGGGTTGTAGAAATTCCAGATAGTAAATTAATAAGGAAACAGTGTCCTTGAATATCCCTTTGGACCAGATGGAGTTAACAGATATCCCTATCTCTATCTATCTATCTATCTATCTATCTATCTATCTATCTATCTATCTATCTATCTATCTATCTATATCTATATCTATATCTATATTTATATACATGTATCTATCTATATCTATTTCTATATCTATCATCTATCAATCTATCTAAATATATGTCTATCTATATCTATATCTATATCTATATCTATCTATCTATCTATCTATCTATCTATCTATCTATCTATCTATCTATCTATCTATCTATCTATCTATCTATCTATCTATCTATCTACAACATTTCACCCAATTCACCAGAATAAACATTCTTCTCAAGTGCACATGGAACATTCTTCGGAATAGATCATGTGTAAGGCCATAAAATAAGTCTCCAAAAATTTAAGAAGATTGAAGTCATATTAAGTATCTTTTCTGACCACAACAAGATGAAAGTATAAATTAATCACTAGGTAAAACAAAACAAAACAAAACAAAACAAAACAAAACAAAAAACCTTGAAAGAACTGTGGAGGCTAAATAACACATTACTAAACAATAAATGGGTCAATGAAGAAAACAAAGAAGAAATTAAAAAAAAAAAAACTTAGACAAATAAAAATTAAAATAATCATCCAAAATCTTTGGGATGCAGCAAAAACAGTTCAAAGGGAAAATATTTTCGTGATACAGGCCTACTTCAAGTGAAACAAGAGAAGTCTCAAACAATCTAGGCTTACACACTAAGGAACTAGAAAAAAGAATAACTAACAAAGTTTGAAGTAGTAGTAAGAAGGAAATAGTACAGATTAGAGTGGAGATAAGCAAAATAGAGACCAAAATAGAAAATTTCAAAGAAATCAAGAGCTAGGTCTTTGAAAAGATCAACATTTAGCCAGGCTCTTCAAGATGAAAAGAGAGAGAACTCAAATAAATTAAATCAATAATGAAATAGGAGAAGTTACAACCAGCACCACAGAAATGCAAAGGATAATAAGAGAATATTATGGCCTGGGAGGAGTTAAGATGGCAGAGGTGTAGGGGACCTCGATTTCATCTGGTCCCTGGAATCCAGCTCGATAGCTATCAACTCATTCTGAACACCTGTGAAATCAACCAGATATATGGAAAAAGAATTGCTGCAATTCTACAAATAGAACAGTGACCACTTTTTCAAGGTAGGAGGTGCACAATGTGAATCTGGGGTGATATATCAGAAGATAAGCCACAGAGGGGAGGGAGCTTCCTTAAGGAAGGTTACCAGAAAGTATATAAGCAGTGGAGCACAAAATCAGAACTTCTAGTAGTCTACTACAATTGAGGACATCCCTGGCTTAAAGGTGCTCAGGTGGCCGAGCAGGGCAGAATCGCAGGTGGGACAATGTGGTCTCAGGATCCCAAGGGCCACAAAGAGAATGGGGGTGCCTGAATGCAGTAGAGGTCCCATGAATCAGAGTGGGGAAGTCAGCTGAAATCAGCGAGTCTACCTGCCAGCTCTCTGCTTGGTGTTGCCATAACCCCAGATAGCTGCAGAGTCCTGCAACCACTCTCAGGGCAGGGACCAAGCAATAGGCAACGTACGGCAAGAACCTCCTCACTCGCCACAGGAGGAATGTTGTAGATTCACACCACAGGACTTCGTAAAGTTTGGAGACTGGAAACTGGGTCATGTGCTTGAGATAAAAGCACTCAGTCACAGGCTGGATGAACAGATTTCCCACAGAAACCGGGGACACAAGAGTGATTGGCTGCTTTACCTGAGGGCTCACTGAAGGGGTGTGTGTGTGAACTTTCAGCTCCAGAGCTAGAGATTGGGGAATTTGCCATTTTCACAACCACCACCCCCACCCCCTCACCATCAGTGTTGAAAGCCTTTAGGGGGCAAAACAATGCCACATAGTGCAATCCAGAGCCACTTACACTGAGCCTGCCTGCTGAACAAATGGAGGGCTCAGTTCCACGCAGGGAAGGACACCTGAAAATCAGCGCCACATGTCACAGGAACAACAGAGTAGCACCAAGATTACCTATCATAGAGACGTGCAAAACTTCAGCTCTTAGGGAAAACAGTATATAGCATTTGTGTTTGTTTTGTTTTGTTTTATTTTGTAGTCACTCCATTCTATTTTTTCAACTGTTTTCTTATTTTACCAATTCTTTTCTAAATTCCTTTTTTATATATATACATTATATATATTTAATAATTGCTTTCCTTTCATTTTATTTTATTTTTGAAGATATATGATTTTTTCTTTCTTTCCTATTTCGGATCTAGTTTATTTTAACAAAGAGCCCCAAATTCACCGAGGATCTAGTTTATTATTTCGTTCTGTTTTACTTTTTGTTTAGCTTGTTTCTTATTTGGTTTGTTTCTATTTTCTTCTGGTTTGTTTTGTTTATATTCTTCTGGTGTTTGTCTTTTCTCTCTCAGTCATAGATTCTTTTCTAGACATCCTGACAAGACAGAGAAACTCTCCCCAAAGGAAATAACAGGAGGCCGTTCTCACAGCCAGGGATTTAATCAATATGGATATAAGTAAGATGTCTGAACTAGAATTCAAAACAATGATTATAAAGATACTCACTGGGTTTTAAAAAAGCAGATGAGACCCTAGAGAATCCCTTCCTGGAGAAATAAAAGAACTAAAATCTAACCAGGCCAAAATTAAAAAGTCTATTACTGAGATGCAGTCAAAAACGGAAGTTCTAATTACTCAGATAAATGAGGCAGAAGAGTCAGTGATTGAAAGACAAGTGGTGGAAAAAGAAGATGAGAAAAAGAAAAAGAACTCCTGCATCATGGTGGGAGAATTCAAGACATCAGTGATACCAAAATATGAAATAATATTTCAGTAATAGTGGTCCCAATAGAGGAGGAGAGGGAGGACGGGAAGAAGGTTTATTTAAACAAATCAGAACTGAGAACTTCCCTAATCCGGGGAAGGAAAAAGGCATTCAAGTCCAGGAGGCACAGAGAACCCCCTTCAAAATCAATAAAAATAGGTCAACACATCAACATGCTAGAGTGACGCTTACAAATTTCAGAGAGAAAGAGAAAATCCTGAAAGCAGATCGGGACAAGAGGTCCATAGCCAACAAGGACAGACACATAAGTCTGGCAGCAGACCTGTTCACAGAGACCTGGCAGGCCAGAAAGGACTGGCATTATATACTCAACGTGCTAAATGGGAAACATATGCAGCCAAGAATCCTTGATCCTGCAAGGCTTTCATTCAGAAAAGAAGGAGAGCTGAAGAGTTTCCAGGACAAAAAAAAAAAAAACTAAAGGAATTTGGGAACACTAAACCATCCTTGCAAGAAATATTAAAGGGGATCCTTTGAGCAAAGAAGACAGGGCCCCAAAGTAACAAAGACCAGAAAGGAACAGAGACAATCTACAAGAGTAGCAAGTTTTGTAATACAATGGCACTAAGTTCCTATCATTCTTCCATTTTTTTAAATTTTTTTTTTATTATGGAATGTATCACACATACATAAAAGTAAACAAAATAATATAATAAACTCCCATATCATCATTGTTCAGCTTAACAACCAGCAGCCTGCTCAGTGGGGAGTCTGCTTCTCCAACTCCCCCTACCACTCCCCAACTCATGCTCTCTCTCTTGCTCTCTCACTCTCTCTTTCAAGTACATAAATAAAATTCTTTAAAAGAAGAATAACGGTATTAAAATGTATTTAAATCTAACTAAAAGCTCAATACCTTTAAAATTGTTTTACCCTTCAAGTTTTTTTCATCTCTGTACTTTTTTAATGTAATTGAGCCAATAATGTATATACTCCTTCTCATTGTTTATAATGGCTAAATTATATTTCATCATATAAATTCACATCTATCAATAATTATGCTGAATGTAAATGGATTAAATACTCCAATCAAAAGACACATGGTATCAGGTTGTATTAAACAAACGAACAAAAAAAACAAGTTAAGCAGGACTGTTGCCTCTAAGAAAACAAAGGACACGTCCAGATTGAATGTAAGGAGGGTACATATTGCATGGATCACTGGGTGTTATACACAATGAATCATGGAACAGTACATCAAAAACTAATGGTGTACTGTATGGTGACTAATATAACATAATAAAAAATGATAAAAAAAGAAAGTGAGTGGGTGAAAAAACATTTATCATGCTAATGGACATCAAAAGAAAGCTGGAATAGCCATCCTTATATCAGACAAACTAGATTTTAAGGGAAGACTGTAATAAGCGATGATCAAGAATATTATGTCATAATAAAAGGTTCTACCCAACCAGAAGATCAACAATTTTAAATATTTATGCCCCCAACTTGGTAGTAGCCAATTATATAAACCAATTAACAGCAAACTTAAAGTAACTCATTGATATAATAAAATAATAGTAGAAGATTTTAACACCCCACTCAAAGCAATGCACAGATCATCTAAGCAGAAGTGCAAAAAGGAAACAAGGCCTTTGAATGACAAACCGGTTTAGATGGACTTAGCACATATATTCAGAGCATTTCATCTGAAAGCAAAAGAATAGACACCCTTCTCGAGTGCACATGGAACATTCTCCAGAATTGGTCACATTCCAGATCACAAGTCAGGTCTCAAGTGGTACCAAAAGACTGAAATCCTTCCATGCATATTTTCAGACTACAATGCTTTAAAAATTGAACTCAATCAGGAGAGGAAATTTGGAAGGAACACAAATACATGGAAGTAAAAGAACACCCTAGTAAAGAACTAATGAGTTAACCGGGAAATAAAAGAATTTTTTTTAAAGATTTTATTTATTTATTTGACAGAGAGAGACACAGTGAGAGAGGGAACACAAGCAGGGGGAGTGGGAGAGAGAGAAGCAGGCTCCCCGCAGAGCAGGGAGCCCGATGCGGGACTCGATCCCAGAACCCCGGGACCATGACCTGAACCGAAGGCAGTCGCTTAACCAACTGAGCCACCCAGGCGCCCAAAATAAAAAAATCTTAAAAACTATGGAAACATATGAAAATGAAAACACGACAGTTCAGAACTTTTGGGATGCAGCAAGGGCGTTCCCAAGAAGAAGTATATAGCAATACAGAAAAGTACAAGAAAAGGCACAAAAAAAACATCTAACCTTGCATGTAAAGGAGCTGTAAAAAAGAACTGCAAATAAAGCCTAAATGCAGAAGGAGAAGAGAAATAATAAAGATTAGAGCAGAAATAAATGAAATAAAAATCAAAAGTGCAATAGGACACCTCAACCAAACTAGGAGCTGGTTCTTTGACAGGATTCATAAGATCAATAAAGCCCTAGCCACACTTTTCAAACAGAAAAGAAAAAGGACTCAAGTAAATACAATCATGAATGAAAGAGGAGAGATCACAACCAACACCACAGAAATACAATTATAAGAGAATATAAGGAGCAATAATATTCCAACAAGGAATTGGATGCATCCCTAGAAACATATAAACTACCAAAACTGAGAGGAGCGGAGCAAGATGGCGGAGGAGTAGGAGACCTGGATTTCGTCTCCTCTCAGGAATTCAGCTGGATAGGGATCAAACCATTCTGAACACCTACGAACTCAACAGGAGATCGAAGAAAAGAAGAGCAAGAACTCTCTCATCAGAAAAGCGACCAATTTCTGGAAGAGTCATAATCTATCCCTTCATAGTGGTTACCCGTATTTTTGGCTTATATATATAAGTTGTTCTCTCTTTAAAATGTTGAGATAGTTTCTTCTAACAGATTAAAATATACCCTAAATCTCTAGTATATGGTGTTTTCTATTCCCCTACCTGATCACATCCTCTCCCTTTTTTTTCTCTTTTTCTTTGTCTTTCTTTAAATCCTCTTCTTTCTTTTTTCAAACAACTTCTTATCAATTCCTTTTATAAATTTTTTCATAATTTCCATGTTTACAGTCATATTCCATCCCTTCATCATATCAACCCTTATATTTGCACATATATAAGTTTTTCTTTCTTTAAAATTTTGGGAGGCACTTTCTTCTAAAAGACCAAAATACACCCCAAATCTAATGTGTGGCACTGATTTATATACCAGCCTGATCATATTTGATCACATTCTCGTTATTTTTGTTGTGGTGGTTGTTTTGTTTTGTTTGTTTTAGTTTTTATCTTTATCTTTTTTTTTCTTTTTTTCTTTTTCTTTTTTCCCTCTTTCCCTTTCTTTTCCCACTGCTTCAGCTCTTCTCTGATTTGTTTAGAGTATATTTTCTGGGGATGTTGTTCCTCTGCTAGCATTTTGTTCTCTCATTAATCTATTCTCCTCTGCACAAAATGACAAGACGGAAAAAATCACCTCAACAAAAAGAACAAGAGGTAGTACCGACTGCCAGGGACCTACTCAATACGGACATTAGTACGATGTCAGATCTAGAGTTCAGAATCATCACTTTAAAGATACTGGCTGGGCTTGAAAAAAATATGGAAGTTATTAGAGAAACCCTTTCTGGAGAAGTAAACGAAATAAAATCCAACCAAGTAGAAATCAAAAAGGCTATTAATGAGGTGCAATAAAAAATGGGGGCACTAACTGCTAGGATAAATGAGGCAGAAGAGAGAATCAGTAATATAGAAGATGAAATGATGGAAAATAAAGAAGCTGAGAAAAAGAGAGATAAACAACTACTGGATCACGAGGGCAGAATTTGAGAGATAAGCGATACCATAAGACGAAACAACATTAGAATAATTGGGATCCCAGAAGAAGAAGAAAGAGAGAGAGGGGCAGAAGGTATAATGGAGCAAATTATAGCAGAGAACGTCCCTAATTTGGGGAAGGAAATAGGCATGAAAATCCAGGAAACACAGAGAAACCCTCTCAAAATCAATAAAAATAGGTCAACACCCCGACATCTAATAGTAAAACTTACGACTCTCATAGACAAAGAGAAAATCCTGAAAGCAGCTCGGGAGAAGAGATATGTAACCTTCAAGGGTAGAAACATTAGATTGGCAACAGACCTATCCACAGAGACCTGGCAGGCCAGAAAGGACTGGCAGGATATATTCAGAGCACTAAATGAGAAAAATATGCAGCCAAGAATACTATATCCAGCTAGGCTGTCATTGAAAATAGAAAGAGAGATAAAAAGCTTCCAGGACAAACAAAAACTAAAGGAATTTGCAAACACAAAACCAGCCCTACAGGAAATTTTGAAAGGGGTCCTCTAAGCAAAGAGAGAGCCTAAAAGCAACATAGACCAGAAAGGAACACAGACAATATATGGTAACAGTCACCTTACAGGCAATACAATGGCACTAAATTCCTATGTTTCAATAGTTATCCTGAATGTAAATGGGCTAAATGCCCCAATCAAAAGACACAGGCTATCAGACTGGATGAAAAAACAAGACCCATCGATATGCTGTGTGCAAGAGACTCATTTTAGACCCAAAGACACCCCCAGATTGAAATTGAGGGGGTGGAAAACAATTTACCATGCTAATGGACACCAAAGAAAAGCTGGGGTGGCAATCCTTATATCAGACAAATTAGATATTAAACCAAAGACTGTATAAGAGATGAGAAAGGACATTATATCCTACTTAAAGGATGTATCCAACAAGAAGATCTAACAATTGTAAATATCTAAGACCCTAACATGGGGGGAGCCAATTATATAAGGCAATTAATAACAAAAGCAAAGAAAAACATCGACAACAATACAATAATAGTGGGGGACTTTAACACCCCCCTCACTGAAATGGACAGATTGTCTAAGCAAAAGATCAACAAGGAAGTAAAGACTTTAAATGACACACTGGACCAAAAGGACTTCATAGACATATTCAGAACATTCCACCCCAAAGCAACGGAGTACACATTCTTCTCTAGTGTCCATGTAACATTCTCCAGAATTGATCACATCCTAGGTCATAAATCAGGTCTCAACCGGTACCAAAAGATTGGGATCATGCCCTGCCTATTTTCAGAGCACAATGCTTTGAAACTAGAACTCAATCACAAGAATAAAGTTGGAAAGAACGCAAATACATGGAGGCGAAAGA
The DNA here is from genome assembly GCF_002201575.2 of Neomonachus schauinslandi. Classification (NCBI taxonomy): domain Eukaryota; kingdom Metazoa; phylum Chordata; class Mammalia; order Carnivora; family Phocidae; genus Neomonachus; species Neomonachus schauinslandi. The sequence goes on from NC_058420.1 coordinate 1,620,976, forward strand.
GCATCCTAGTGAAGAATGAATGGGTCAACCAGGAAATTAAAGAAAAATTTAAAAAAATACATGGAAACCAATGAAAATGAAAACACAACTATTCAAAATCTTTGGGATGCAGCAAAGGCAGTCCTAAGAGGAAAGTATATAGCAATACAAGCCTTTCTCAAGAAACAAGAAAGGTCTCAAGTACACAACCTAACCCTACACTTAAAGGAGCTGGGAAAGAACAGCAAATAAAGCCTAAACCCAGCAGGAGAAGAGAAATTATAAAGATCAGAGCAGAAATCAATGAAATAGAAACTAAAAGAACAGTAGAACAGATCAAAGAACCTAGGAGCTGGTTCTTTGAAAGAATTAACAAGATTGATAATCCCCTGGCCAGGCTTATCAAAAAGAGAAGAGAAATGACCCAAATCAACAAAATCATGAATGAAATAGGAGAGATCACAACCAACACCAAACAAATACAAACAATTATAAGAACATATTATGAACAACTCTATGCCAGCAAATTAGATAACCTGGAAGAAATGGATGCATTCCTAGAGATGTATCAACTACCCAAACTGAACCAGGAAGAAATAGAATACCTGAACAGACCTATATCCACTAAGGAAATTGAAGCAGTCATCAAAAATCTCCCAAAACACCAAAGCCCAGGGCCAGATGGCTTATCGGGGGAATTCTACCAAACATTTCAAGAAGAATTAATACCTATTCTTCTGAAACTATTCCAAGAAATAGAAATGGAAGGAAAACTTCCAAACTCATTTAATGAGGCCAGCATTCCCTTGATCCCAAAACCAGACAAAGACCCCATCAAAAAGGAGAATTATAGACCAATATCCCTGATGAACATGGATGCAAAAATTCTCACCAAAATACTAGCCGATAGGATCCAACAGTACATTAAAAGGATTATTCACCACGACCAAGTGGGATTTATCCCTGGGCTGCAAGGTTGGTTCAACATTCGCAAATCAATCAATGTGATGCAATACATTAACAAAAGAAAGAACAAGAATCATATGATCCTCTCAATAGATGCAGAAAAAGCTTTTGACAAAGTACAGCATCCTTTTTTGATCAAAACTCTTCAGAGTATAGGCATAGAGGGTACATACCTCAATATCATAAAAGCCATCTATGAAAAACCTACAGCGAATATCATTCCCAAAGGGGAAAAACTGAGAGCTTTCCCCCTAAGGTCAGGAACGCGGCAGGGATGTCCACTATCACCACTGCTATTCAACATTGTATTAGAAATCCTAGCCACAGCAATCAGACAACAAAAAGAAATCAAAGGCATCCAAATCGGCAAAGAAGAAGTCAAACTCTCACTCTTTGCAGATGATATGATACTTTATGTGGAAAACCCCAAAGACTGCACCCCAAAACTGCTAGAACTCATACAGGAATTCAGTAAGGTGACAGGATATAAAATCAATGCACAGAAATCAGTGGCATTCCTATACACCAACAACAAGACAGAAGAAAGAGAAATTAAGGAGTCGATCCCATTTACAAGTGCACCCAAAACCATGATACCTAGGCATAAATCTAACCAAAGAGAAAAAGGATCTGTACTCAGGAAACTATAAAATACTCATGAAAGAAATTGAGGAAGACATAAAGAAATGGAAAAATGTTCCATGCTCATGGATTGGAAGAAGAAATATTGTGAAGATGTCAATGCTACCTAGAGCAATCTACACATTCAATACAATCCCCATCACAATACCATCCACTTTTCTCAAAGAAATGGAAGAAATAATCCTAAAATTTGTATGGAACCAGAAAAGATCCCGCATAGCCAGAGGAATGTTGAAAAAGAAAAGCAAAGCCGGCGGCATCACAATTCCTGACTTCCAGCTCTATTACAAAGCTGTCATCATCAAGACAGCACGGTACTGGCACAAAAACAGACACATAGAGCAATGGAACAGAATAGAGAGCCCAGAAATGGACCCTTAACTCTATGGTCAACTCATCTTTGACAAAGCAGGAAAGAATGTCCAATGGAACAAAGACAGTCTCTTCAACAAATGGTGTTGGGAAAATTGGATAGCCACGTGCAGAAGAATGAAACTAGACCATTTTCTTACACCACACACAAAAATAGACTGCAAATGGTTGAAAGACCTCAATGTGAGACAGGAGTCCATCAAAATCCTAAAGGAGAACACAGGCAGGAACCTCTTCGACCTCAGCTGAAGCAACTTCTTCCTAGAAACACTGCCAAAGGCAAGGGAAGCAAGGGCAAAAATGAACTATTGGGACTTCATCAAGATAAAAAGCTTTTGCAAAGCAAAGGAAACAGTCAACAAAACCAAAAGACAACGGACAGAATGGGAGAAGATATTTGCAAATGACATATCAGATAAAGGGCTAGTATCCAAAATCTATAAAGAACTCATCAAACTCAACACCCAAAGAACAAAGAATCCAATCAAGAAATGGGCAGAGAACAGACATGTTTCCAAAGAAGACATCCAAATGGCCAACAGACACATGAAAAAGTGCTCAATATCGCTCGGCATCAGGGAAATCCAAATCAAAACCTCAATGCGATACCACCTCACACCAGTAAGAATGGCTAAAATTAACAAGTCAGGAAATGACAGATGTTGGCGGGGATGCGGAAAGGGGAACCCTCCTACACTGTTGGTGGGAATGCAAGCTGGTGCAGCCACTCTGGAAAACTGTATGGTGGTTCCTCAAAAAGTTGCAAATAGAGCTCCCATGTGATCCACAATTGCACTACAGGGTATTTACACCAAAGATACAAAAGTAGGGATCCGAAGGGGTACGTGCACCCCGATGTTTATAGCAGCAATGTCCACAATAGCCAAACTGTGGAAAGAGCCAAGATGTCCATCAACAGATGAATGGATAAAGAAGAGGTGGTATATATATATACAATGGAATATTATGCAGCCATCAAAAGGAATGAGATCTTGCCATTTGCAATGACGTGGATAGAACTGGAGGGTATTATGTTGAGTGAAATAAGTCAAACAGAGAAATACATGTATCATATGATCTCACTGATACGAGGAATTCTTAATCGCAGGAAACAAACTGAGAGTTGCTGGAGTGGGGGGTGGGGGGGGAGGGGTGGGGTGACTGGGTGATAGACACTGGGGAGGGTATGTGCTCTTCTAAGCGCTGTGAATTGTGCAAGACTGTTGAATCTCAGATCTGTGCCTCTGAAAAAAATAATGCGATATATGTTAAGAAAAAAAAAAGAAGAAGAAGGTAGCGGGAGAGGAAGAATGAAGCGGGGGAAATTGGAGGGGTAGACGAACCATGAGAGACGATGGACTCTGAAAAACAAACTGAGAGTTCTAGATGGGAGGGGGGTGGGGGGATGGGTTACCCTGGTGGTGGGTATTGAGGAGGGCACATTCTGCATGGAGCACTGGGTGTTATGCACATACAATGAATCATGGAACACTTCATCTAAAACTAATGATGTAATGTATGGGGATTAACATAAGAATAAAAATAAATAAATAATAAACTACCAAAACTGAAACCAGAAGAAATAGAAAACTGGAACAAACCCATAGCCAACAACGAAATTGAATCAGTAATCAAAAATGTCTAGAATCCAGGGCTGGATGTCTTCCCAGCAGAATTCTACCAAACATTTAAGAAGAATGTAATACCTATTCTTCTGAAATTGTTTCAAAAAATAGAAATGGAACGAAAACTTCCAAACTCTTTCTATGAGGCTAGCATTACCTTGATGCCAAAACCAGTCAAAGACATCAGCAAAAATGAAAATTACAGACCAATATCCCTGATGAATATGGATCCCAAATTCTCACCAAGATGCTAGCCCATATGCTGCAACAGTCCATTAAAATTATTACTCACCACGACAAAGTGGGGTTTATTCCTGGGCTGCAAGGTGGTCCAACATCTGCAAATCAATCAGTGTGATACACTACATTAATAAAAGACAGGACCAGAACCATAGGATCCTCTCAATAGGTGCAGCAAAAGTATTTGACAAACTACAACGTCTTTCCTGATTATATCTCTTCTCAGTGTAGAAATAGAGAGAGCATACCTCAATATCATAAAAGTCATCTATGAAAATCCCACAGTGAATATCATTCTCAATGTGTAAAAACTGAGATCCTTTCCCTTGAGATCAGGAACATGACAGGGATGGTGACACTTCACCACTGTTGTTCAGCATAATCTTGGATAGTACATAGGACAAAGTCCTAGCCTTAGCAATCAGACAAACAAACAAATGAACAAACAACAAACAAAGAAATAAACAAGCCTTCCAATTTGGCAAAGAAGTCAAACTGTTTGCTGATGACATGATACTCTATTGAAAACCCAAGACTCCGCCTCATAATTGCTAGAATCATACAGGAATTTAGTGAAGTCCCAGGATATAACATCAATGCACAGAAGTCAATTGCATTTCTATACAGTACCAATGAGGCAGAAGGAGAAATCAAGGAAGCGACCCCATTTAAAATTGCCCCAGAAAACATAAAATACCCTGCAATGACCCAACCAAAGAGGGAGAGGAGCTGTACTCTGAAAAGTACAGAACACTCTTGAAAGAAACTGAGGAAGACACAAAGAAATGGAAAACCATGCCATGGTCATGGACTGGAAGAACAAATATCCCTACAATGTCTATGCTACCCAGAGCAATCTACACGTTCAATGCAATCCCTACCAGCATTTTTCACAGAGCTGGAACAAATAATCCTAAAATTTTATGGAACCAGAAAAGACCCTGAATAGCCAACAGAATGTTGAAAAAGAAAACCAAACCTGGAAGCATCACAATTCTAGACTTCAAGCTGTATTACAATCAGCTGTAATCATCAACACTGTATGCTACTGGCACAAAAACAGACACATAGTTCAATGAAATAGAAGAGAGACCCCAGAAATGAACCCACAACCCTATGGTCCACTTAATCTTCAACAAAGCAGGAAAGAATATCCAATGGAAAAAAGGCCATCTCTTCAACAAATGGTGTGGGGAAAACTGGACAGCCAAGTGCAGAAGAATGTAACTGGACCATTTTCTTACACCGTACACAAACAGAATCTCAAATGGATGAAAGACCTCAATGTGAGATGGGAATCCATCAACATCCTAGGGGAGAAGAGAGGCAGCAACTTCTTTGACCTCAGCCACAGCATCTTCTAGATAGACATGTCTCCAAGGGCAAGGATGAGAAAAGAAAAATGAATGGCTGGGACTTCATCAGGATAAAAAACTTTGCACAGCAAGGAAAGAGTTGAAAAATCTAAAAGACAACCTACAGAATGGGAGAAGATATTTGCAAATGTTATATCAGATAAAGAGCTAGTATCCAAGATCTATACAGAAGTTATAAAACTCAACGCCCCAAACCAAATAGTCCAGTCAAGAAATAGGCAGAAGACAGGAACAGTCATTTCTCCACAGAAGACATACAAATGGCCAATAGATACAAGAAAAAAACTCAACATCGGTTGCCACCAGGGAAATACAAATCAAAACCACCATGAGGGCGCCTGGGTGGCTCAGTTTTAATTTCAAAAATTAAAGAAGAAACAATGCCAACAAATTTATCCTATAAGTCCAGCATTACACTGATTCCCAAACCAGACAGAGACACTATGGAGAGAAAGGAGAGAAAAGAAAGAAAGAGAGGGAGGGAGGGAGGGAGAGAGGGGGGAAGGGGGAGTGAAGGAAGGAAGGAAGGAAAAGGAAGGAAGGAAGGAAGGAAGGAGGGAAGGTTTTGTCTAAGCATGGTAGAGTGTTAAGTCCATCTGGTCCAGTGCATCATTCAAAGCCCTTGTTTCCTTTTTTGATTTTCTTCTTAGATGATCTCTCCATTGCTTAAGTGGGGTGTTTAAGTCCCCTACTATTATTGTGTTATTACTGAAGAGTCTCTTTAATTTTGTTCTTAATTGATTTATGTAATTGGCTGTTCACAAGTTAGGGAAATAATATTTGCAGTTGTTGGATCTTCTTGTTGGGTAGACCCTTTTATTATGATATAAGGCCCTTCTTCATGTCTTATTATAGTCTTTTGTTTAAAATCTTGTTTTCCTGATGTAAGCATTACTGCTCCAGTTTTCTTTCGATGTCTATTGGTCCTCCACCCCCTCACTTTCAATCTGGAGGTGCCATTGGGTCTAAAATGCGTCTCATGTAAGCAGCATCTCAATGGGTCTTTTTTTATTGTTATGTTAATCCCCATACATTACAACATTAGTTTTAGATGTAGTATTCCATGATTCATTGTTTGTGCATAACATCCTGTGCTCAATGCACAATGTGCCCTACTCAATACCCATCACCAGGCTAACACATCCTCCCACACCCCTTCCCTCCAGAACCCTGATTGTTTTTCAGAGTCCATGGTCTTTCATGGTTTGTCTACCCCTCCAATTTTCCCTTCTTCATTCTTCTACTCCTGCTGTCTTCTTCTTTTTTTTTTTCTTAACATATATTGCATTATTTTTTTCAGAGGTACAGATCTGAGATTCAACATTTTTGCACAATTCACAGCGCTTACCAGAGCACATACCATCCCAGTGTCTATCACCCAGTTACCCCATCCTTCCCACCCCACCCCCACAGCAACCCTCAATTTGTTTCCTGAGATTAAGAATCCCTCATATCGGGCGCCTGGGTGGCTCAGTTGGTGAAGCGACTGCCTTCGGCTCAGGTCATGATCCTGGAGTCCCTGGATCGAGTCCCGCATTGGGCTCACTGCTCAGCAAGGAGCTTGCTTCTCCCTCTGACCCTCCACCTCTCATGTGCTCTCTCTCTCTCATTCTCTCTGTCTCAAATACATAAATAAAATCTTGAAAAAAAAAGAATCCCTCATATCATTGAGGTCATATGATACATGTCTTTTCTGTTTGACATATTTCACTCGGCATAATACCCTCCAGTTCCAACCACGTCATTGCAAATGGTAAGATCTCATTCCTCTTGATGGCTGCATAACATTCCGTTGTATATATATACCACATCTTCTTTCTCCATTCATCTGTCGATGGACATCTTGGCTCTTTCCATAGTTTGCCTATTGTGGACATTGCTGCTATAAACATCGGGGTGCGTGTACCCTTTTGGATCCCTACCTTTGTATCTTTGGGGTAAATACCCAGTAGTGCAATTGCTGGGTCATATGGTAGCTCTATTTTCAACTGTTTGAGGAACCTCCATACTGTTTTCCAGAGTGGCTGCACCAGCTTGCATTCCCACCAAAAGTGTAGGAGGGTTCCCTTTCTCCGCATCCCTGCCAAATTCTGTCATTTCCTGACTTGTTAATTTTAGCCATAGTGACTGCTGTGAGGTGGTATCTCATTGAGGTTTTGATTTGGATTTCCCTGATGCTGAGCGATGTTGAGCTCTTTTTCATGTGTCTGTTGGCCATTTGGATGTCTTCTTTGGAAAAATGTCTGTTCATGTCCTCTGCCCTTTTCGTGGGTATTGGATTCTTTGTTCTTTGGGCATAGAGTTTGATAAGTTCTTTATAGATTTTGGATACTAGCCCTTTATCTGATATGTCATTTGCAAATATCTTGTCCCATTCTGTCGGTTGTCTTTTGGTTTTGTTGACTGTTTCCTTGGCTTTGCAAAAGCTTTTTATCTTGATGAAGTCCCAATAGTTCATTTTTGCCCTTGCTTCCCTTGCCTTTGGTGATGTTTCTAGGAAGAATTTGCTATGGCTGAGGTGAAAGAGGTTCCTGCCTGTGTTCTCCTTTAGGATTTTGATGGACTCCTGTCTCACATTTAGGGCTTTCAACCATTTGGAGTCTATTTTTGTGTGTGGTGTAAGGAAATTGTCCAGTTTCATTCTTCTGCATGTGGCTGTCAAATGTTCCCAACACCATTTGTTGAAGAGACTGTCTTTTTTCCATTGGACATTCTTTCCTGCTTTGTCAAAGATGAGTTGACCATAGAGTTGAGGGTCAAGTTCTGGGCTCCCTATTCGGTTCCATTGATCTATGTGTCTGTTTTTGTGACAGTACCATACTCTATTGATGATGACAGCTTTGTAATAGAGCTGGAAGTCCGGAATTGAGATAACACCAGCTTCGCTTTTCTTTTTCAACCTTCCTCTGGCTATGCGGGGTCTTTTCTGGTTCCATACAAATTTTAGGATTATTTGTTCCTTTCCTTTGAAAAAAGTGGATGGTATTTTGATGGGGATTGCATTGAATGTGTAGATTGCTCTAGGTAGCATTGACATCTTCACAATATTTCTTCTTCCAATCCATGAGCATGGAACATTTTTCCATTTCTTTGTGTCTTCCTCAATTACTTTCATGAGTATTTTATAGTTTTCTGAGTAAAGAATCTTTCCCTCTTTGGTTAGATTTATGCCTAGGTATCTTATGGTTTTGGGTGCACTTGTAAATGGGATCGACTCCTTAATTTCTCTTTCTTCTGTCTTGTTGTTGGTGTATAGGTATGCCACTGACATCTGTGCATTGATTTTATACCCTGCCACTTTACTGAATTCCTGTATGAGTTCTAGCAGTTTTGGGGTGGAGCCTTTTGGGTTTTCCACATAAAGGATCATATCATCTGCAAAGAGTGAGAGTTTGACTTTTTCTTTGCCAATTTGGATGCCTTTTTATTGTTTTTGTTGTCTGATTGCTGTGGCTAGGACTTCTAATACTATGTTGAATAGCAGTGGTGATAGTGGACATCCCTGCAGTGTTCCGGACGTTAGGGGAAAAGCTCTCAGTTTCTCCCCTTTGAGAATAAAATTCCCTGTAGGTTTTTCATAGATGGCTTTTATGATATTGAGGTATGTACCCTCTATGCCTATACTCTGAAGAATTTTGATCAAAAAAGGATGCTGTACTTTGTCAAAAGCTTTTTCTGCATCTATTGAGAGGATCATATGATTCTTGTTCTTTCTTTTGTTAGTGCATTGTATCACGATGATTGATTTGTGGATGTTGAACCAACCTTGCAGCCCAGGGATAAATCCCACTTGGTCGTGGTGAATAATCCTTTTAATGTACTGTTGGATCCTATTGGCTAATATTTTGGTGAGAATTTTTGCATCCATGTTCATCAAGGATATTGGTCTGTAATTCTCCTTTTTGTTGGGGTCTTTGTCTCGTTTGGGGATCAAGGTAATGGTGGCCTCATAAAATGAGTTTGGAAGTTTTCCTTCCATTTCTATTTCTTGGATCAGTTTCAGAAGAATAGGTGTTAATTCTTCTTGAAATGTTTGGTAGAATTCCCCTGAGAAGCCATCTGGCCCTGGGCTTTGGTTTTTTGGGAGATTTTTGATGACTGCTTCAATTTCCTTAGTGGATATAGGTCTGTTCAGGTTTTCTATTTCTTCCTGGTTCTGTTTTGGTAGTTGATACATATCTAGAAATGCACCCATTTCTTCTAGGTAATCTAATTTGCTGACATAGGGTTGCTCATAATATGCTCTTATAATTGTTTGTATTTCTTTGGTGTTGGTTGTGATCTCTCCTCTTTCATTCATGATTTTGTTGATTTGGGTCATTTCTCTTTTCTTTTTGATAAGTCTGGCCACGGGTTTATCAATCTTGTTAATTCTTTAAAAAGAAATAACTCCTACTTTTGTTGATCTGTTCTACTGTTCTTTTAGTTTCTATTTCATTGATTTCTGCTCTGATTTTTATTATTTCTCTTCTCCTGCTGGGTTTAGGCTTCATTTGCTGTTCTTTCTCCACCTCCTTTGGGTGTAGTGTTAGGTTGTGTACTTGAGACCTTTCTTGTTTCCTGACAAAGGCTTGTATTGCTATATACTTTTCTCTAGGACTGACTTTGCTGCATCCCAAAGATTTTGAATAGTTGTGTTTTCATTTTCATTGGTTTCCATGAATTTTTAAAATTCTTCTTTAATTTCCTGGTTGACCCATTCATTCTTTAGTAGGATGCTCTTTAGCCTCCATGTATTTGAGTTATTTCCGTCTTTCCTCTTGTGATTGATTGCTAGTTTCAAAGCATTGTGCTCTGAAAATAGGCAGGGAATGATCCCAATCTTTTGATACCAGTTGAGACCTGATTTATGACCTAGGATATGATCAATTCTGGAGAATGTTATATGGGCACTAGAGAAGAATGTGTATTCTGTTGCTTTGGGATGGAATGTTCTGAATATATCTGTGAAGTTCATTTGGTCCAGTGTGTCATTTAAAGTCTTTACTTCCTTGTTGATCTTTTGCTTAGATGATCTGTCCTTTTCAGTGAGGGGGGCGTTAAAGTCCCGAACTATCACTGTATTGTTCTCGGTGTGTTTCTTTGCTTTTGTTATTAACTGGTTCATATAATTGGCTGCTCCCATGATAGGGACATAGATATTTACAATTGTTAGATCTTCTTGTTGGATAGAACCTTTAAGTAGGATAGAGTGTCCTTCCTCATCTCTTATTACACTCTTTGGTTTAAAATCTAATTTGTCTGATATAAGGATTGCCACCCCAGCTTTCTTTTCGTGTCCATTAGCATGGTAAATTGTTTTCCACCCCCTCACTTTCAATCTGGGGCTGTGTTTGGGTCTAAAATGAGTCTCTTGCACACAGCATATCGATGGGTCTTGTTTTTTCTCCAATCTGATAGCCTGTGTCTTTTGATTGGGGCATTTAGCCCATTTCCATTCAGGGTAACTATTGAAACATAGGAATTTAGTGCCATTGTATTGCCTGGAAGGTGACTGTTGCTGTATATTGTCTGTGTTCCTTTCTGGTCTATGTTGCTTTTAGGCTCTCTCCTTGCTTAGAGGACCCCTGTCAAGATTTCTTGTAGAGCTGGTTTTCTGTTTGCAAATTCCTTTAGCTTTTGTTTGTCCTGGAAGCTTTTTATCTCTCCTTCTATTTTCAATGACAGCCTAGCTGGATACAGTATTCTTGGCTGCATATTTTTCTTATTTAGTGCTCTGAATATATCTTGCCTGTCCTTTCTGGCCTGCCAGGTCTCTGTGGATAGGTCTGTTGCCAATCTAATGTTTCTATCATTGTAGGTTATATATCTCTTTTCCCGAGCTGCTTTCAGGATTTTCTCCTTGTCTCTGAGACTCATAAGTTTTACTATTAGATGTCGGGGTGTTGACCTATTTTTATTGATTTTGAAATGGGGTCTCTTGCTTCCTAGATATTGATGCCTGTTTCCTTCCCCAAATTAGGGAAGTTCTCCACTACAATTTGCTCCATTATACCTTCTGCCCTTCTCTCTCTTTCTTCTTCTCCTGGGATCCCAATTATTCTAATGTTGCTTTGTCTTATGGTATCACTTATCTCTCGAATTCTGCCCTCGTGATCCAGTAGTTGTTTATCTCTCTTTTTCTTAGTTTCTTTATTTTCCACCATTTGGTCTTCTATATCACCAATTCTCTCTTCTGCCTCATTTATCCTAGCAGTTAGCACCCCCATATTTGATTGCAGCTCATTAATAACCTTTTTGATTTCGACTTGGTTAGATTTTAGTTCTTTTACTTCTCCAAAAAGGGTTTCTCTGATAACTTCCATGCTTTTTTCCAGCCCAGCCTGTATCTTTAAAGTGATGATTCTGAACTCTAAGTCTGACATCGTACTAATGTCCATATTGAGTAGGTCTCTGTCAGTCGGTACTACCTCTTGTTCTTTTTGTTGAGGTGATTTTTTCCATCTTGTCATTTTGTGCAGAGGAGAATAGATTAATGAGAGAACAAAATGCTAACAGGGTAACAACGTTCCTAGAAAATATACTCTAAACAAATCAGAAAAGACCTGAAGAAGTGGGAAAAGAAAGGGAAAGATGAAAACGAAAAAAAAAAAGGGGGGGGGGGAAAAAAAAGAAAAAGATAAAACAAACAAAAACAGAACAAAACAAAACAAAACAAAAAGCAGAATGTGATCAAATATGATGAGGCTGGTATATAGATCAGTGCCACACACTAGATTTTGGGTGTATTTGGTCTGTTAGAAGTGCCTCCCAAAATTTTAAAGAAAGAAAAACTTATATATGTACAAAAATAAGGGTTGATATGATGAAGGGATGGAATATGACTGTAAAGATGGAACTTACAAAAAATTTTATAGAAGGAATTGATAAGAATTTGTTTGAAAAAAGAAAGAACAGGATTTAAAAAAAAAAGGAGAGTGTCATCAGGCAGGGGAGTAGAAAAAAATCATACAATAGAGATTTATGGTATATTTTGATCTGTTAGAAGAAACTATCTCAAAATTTTAAAGAGAGAACAACTTATATATATATATATATGCCAAAAATACGGTTAACTACTATGAAGGGAAAGAATATGACCCTAAAATTGAAAAACAAAAAGTTTTCTTTTAATGGGATTGATAAGATGTTGGTTGAAAAAGGGAAAAAGAAAAATTAAAAAAAAAAAAGACAGTTAAAAAAAATTAACTTTGAAAGTCTAAAGAATCACGGTAAAAAACCATCAATTCTGTGTGAACTATTTCCCTAGCACTGGAGTTCTGCCGTTCTCATTGATCGGTAAACTTAGTCTTGGCTGGCTGTTCTCCCTGACCTTCTGTGGGAGGGGCGCGTTGCTGTGGTTTTCAAAAGTCTTTGCCAGAGGCGGAATTGCCCCGCCCTTGCCCAGTCCAGACTAAGTAACCTGCTCGGGTTTGCTCTCCGGAGCTTTTGTTCCCTGCAAGTTTTCTGTACAGCTTTGGAGGTGGAGAGTGAAAATTGCAGCCTCCCAATCTCTGCCCCAGAGGAGCCAAGAACTCAAGCCGCGCTCATCAGTGAGCCCCCAGAGAAAAGCCGCCAGTCAGTCCCGTTTCCCTGGTCTCTGGCCACACTCCGTGCTCACCCAGCCTGTGACCACGTGTTTCTATCTCTGGCACCTGACCTGTGCAGAGTCTCCAAACCCAGCAGATTCCTGTGGTGCACTCACTCGCCTCTCCTCCCGGGGGAAGAAGGTGAGTCTCCCCGAATCTGCCACTTGTTGGGTCCCTGCTGGAGGAACAGGGGCCCGACTGTGTCGTGGATCACGGTTTATGGCAATCCCTAGCTGAGAGCCCTCACCTGGGCTCTGTCTCTGTAGCCGGCTTCCCTGCTCTGATACCTGGGAGATCTGCCGCACTCAGGCACCCCCGTCTTTCTGTGACCCTGAGGATCCTGAGACCACATTGTCCCATGAGGGTTCCACCCCACGCTTAGCCACTGGAGTGACATCCCTCAACAGAGCAGACTTCTAAAAGTTCCAATTTTTGCTCTGTGGTTCTATCACTTGTCAGAAGCGGCCGACAGAGGCCCCTCCCCCGCTGTCTATCCTCCCGAATATCGCCTCGGATTCACTTCTCTGCACGTCCTACCTTCCAGAAAGTGGTCGCTTTTCTGTTCAGAGAGTTGTTGCTCTTCTTTTCTTCAATCTCCTGTTGAGTTCGTAGGTGTTCAGACTGGTTTGATCCCTATCCACTGAATTCCTGACAGGAGAGGAAATCCAGGTCACCTACTCCTCCGCCATCTTGCTCCGCCCCCTCTGGATCTTGGTTTTTAATTCATTCTGATACCCGATGTCTTTTCATTGGAGCATTTAGTCCACATACATTCAGTGTAGTTATTGAAAGATATGAATTTACTGCCATTGTATTACTTGTGATGTTGCTGTTCCTATAGATTGTCTCTATTCCTTTCTGGTCTATGATACTTTGGGGCTCTGTCTTCATTCAATGGATCCCCTTTAATATTTCTTACAAGCCTGGTGTAGTGTTCACAAGTGCCTTTTGTTTTTGTTTATCCTGGAAACACTTTAGCTCTCCTTCTATCCTGAATGACAGCCCTGCTGGATCAAGGATTCTTGGCTGCATATGTTTCCCACTTAGCACTTTGAGCCTATAATGCCAGTCCTTTCTGTCCTGCCAGAACAGGTCTGTTGCCAGCCTTATGTGTCTAGCCCTGTTGGTTATGGACCTCTTGTCCCAAGCTGCTTTCAAGATTTCTCTTTTCATCTGAAATTTTCAAGCTTTACTATTGTATGTTGAGGTGTTGACCTATTTTTATTTATTTATTTTTTTAAAGACTTTATTTATTTATTTTTACAAAGAGAGGCACAGCGAGAGAGGGCACAGAAGCAGGGGGAGTGGGAGTGGGAGAAGCAGGCTTCCCGCCAAGCACGGAGCCTGATGTGGGGCTCAATCCCAGGACACTGGGACCGCGACCTGAGCTGAAGGCAGACGCTTAATGACTGAGCCCCCCAGACATCCCTATTTTTATTGATTTAATGGGGGTTCTTTGTGCATCCTACTCATGAATCCCTGTTTACTTCCGCAGATTAGGGAAGAACTTAGCTATAGATTATTCAACTAAACCTTCTGCCCCTCTCTCCCTGTCTTCATCTTCAGGGACCCCTGTTATCCGGATTTCATTTCACTTATGGAATTGCTGAGTTTTCTGAGTCTTCTGTAATGATCTAATAATTTAGTTTCTCTATTCTTTTCAGCTTCCTTATTTTCCATCATTTAATCTTCTACATCACTGACTGGTTCTTCTGCCTCATTCATCCTCAATTTTATAGTCTCCATTTGTGACTGTATCTCAATAAATGGCATTTTTATTTTCAACCCGGCCAGATTTTAGATCCTTTATTTCTCCAGTAAGGGATTACCTATTATCTACTATGCTTTTTTAAAGCCTGGCTAGTATCTTTATAATCCTCATTTTAAATTCTACTTCAGACAACTTACTTCTATCCATACTGATTAAATGCCTGCCAGCAGAATTATCTCCTGTTTTTTCTTTTTGGGGTGAATTTCTCCATCTCATCATTGTGTCCAGAAAAGAAAGGAATAAATGAAAACAACCACAACAAAACAACAACAAACAACAACAACAACAAGTGTTTCTGGGGTATGATATTCTCCTGTTGTATTTTGGCTGCTCTTTCCCACTGTTCCTTCTTCCTTGCTTGTAGTACGGAGTGTTTGAACATTTACCTAGGCGTGTTTTGATTTGTTTGTCAAGATAAGCCTGTAAGAGAAAAAAGAAAGAGAATAATAATAATAATAAAAAAAGAGCCTGATCCAAGACAAAAGAAAAGGAAAAGGAAAAAAAAGCAAACAAAACCAAAAAAAAAAAAAAAAAAAAAGTCTAAACCTAATTCCAAAGAATAAGAAAGAATAAAAAAAGAGTGTGTACAGGAAAATCAGAAAGAAAATAAAATGCCTGATTTGAAAAATAATAGATGGAAACAAACAAACCAACAAATGAACACAAAATTATAAGCCTGATACAAAAGAAAAAATAAATAGAAAGGAAAAAAATGAAGAAATATAATAAAAGATAAAAAATATAAAAGATATAGAAAAATTAACAATTTAAAAATTTAAAAAAATTAAGAAAAGACGAGGGAAAAATAGAAGCAAGCTGGTCCTATTTCCACGGGAAACTGATGTTTTGGATCATCTTCAATCAGTATACTTGGAAGATACAGAGGCCTGTGTTGGTTTTCTGAAGGAGAGGCTTGCTGTGCTGGCCCCCAAGCTGACTTACCCTTGTAAAGATGCCACTGTCAGGCCAGGGGGTGGGGGATTTAGCAAAGGGGACTCCAGCCTCCACTGGAGGCACTGTGTCTCTCCCACCTGTGTTGGGAGGCAGGGGTCGAGGGGTGGTGGAGGAGATAGAATATGGCATAACACCTGCCTCTCCTCCATGGGGAGGAGAACTGCTGGCCACTGTTCAGGATGCCCTTTTAGAAAAGCAAACATGGGCTTGTGTCATGGGCTTTTGTCAGTTCACTGCCCTTAACCTATCTGCGCCTGGGCTATTGGTACACCCAGAGCTACAGATCTCCTGTATTTTACCTCTGGCTGGTAGCTGGGATTCAAAACTCCAAGTTTTAAAGGGCCAGGTAAGGCGCTGGCCCGCTTCCATCCCCCAGAGGACAGGCTCAGTGTGTGCCCGGCATGACCCAGCCCCCAAAAGCAGTTGCACAGTGTGTGCACAGAGGCTAGACTTTATTGTAGCACTCAGCAAAAAGCTGCAACCAGGTAATCGGCAGTGTGGACATGACTCAGTCCCCTACTCCCTTCTCTCCCAGAAAAGCCAGGGCAGGGGCTCGAATCTATTGTGGCACACAGCCAAAAGCAGGGCCGAGTCTTCTGCAATCTCCTCCTGTCCACTCTCTGCTCAGTTCTGGGGAAGAAATGCAGCTGCTTGGTGCCAACACAGAGGTGTATGGCTGTTGTCTCACAGCTAAAGTTGTTAGGTGTTCTGCCCTCTGGGCACACCTCTGAGCCTGCTGTTGAGCACCTCTCAATGGCTCCTAGCTGTCCTTTTGTATATGGAGAGGGGAAATAGGCTCTCCAAAGAGTGATCTCTTCCAGTGCAACACTGGGGAGCTCCTCCCTGTGGCTTATTGTGTGGCCACTCCCTGCTGTGCTCTCTCCCTCTCCCTGAATTTGCTTCATGGAAATGTTTCCTTCCCCTTGATGACCATATGGCTTTCCTCTCCCCTGGTTCAAGTCACCAAACCTGGAACCCCGAATCAGCCATGTTCTCTCCCTCCAGCTGTGCAGATTGTTTTCTTAATCCTCACATCATCTTCCTAGTTGTTTAGAATAGTTGGGATGTTGATCTAGTTGTGTTTGTAGGATAAGGCAAGCTCAGGGTCCACCTACTACTGTGCCATCTTAACTCTGCCCCCTTATGTGATAATTCAAAAAGCATTCTTCTTTCTGAGAATTCTTTATTTCCAGATTGCTGCAGGGATATGGGAGGAACTAAGGCATGATGTTTGATATCTTTCTCATTCATTACTTCTCTATTTCTTTTCCTTCTGCTAGTGCTTCTTTTCCTTCTCCTTCTCCTTCTCCTTCTCCTCCTTCTTCTTCTTCTTCTCCTCCTCCTCCTCCTCCTCCTCCTCCTCCTCCTTCTTCTTCTTCTTCTTCTTCTTCTTCCTCTTCTTCTTCTTCCTCTTCTTCTTCTTCCTCTTCTTCTTCTTCTTCTTCTTCTTCTTCTTCTTCTTCTTCTTCTTC